>NC_090761.1:5861738-5889238 GCF_036898095.1 Palaemon carinicauda
AAAAAAAAAATTCGATCCATCTACTGGTTACTGTATCATAATGATCCAAGACTTGTATCCCATCTTCTGAAATATACATTTTCATAAGGCATATATCTGTCAACTCTTTACTTCCGCCAACGAAGTTGGAAAGAGGTATTGTTTTACCACCTGTTTGTACGTTTGTGTGTTTGCTAGTGAACACTTTCCTGGCCACAATATTAATCGTAATGAAACTTGGAAGGATTAACTGTTATGTAAAAAGTGGAAATGACTAAATTTTAGAAGGTCAAGGTCAAAGGTCAAAGTCACGGTCAAGCAAAATGTACAATTCATTTAATCAGCCATAAGTTGGGACAACGTTGTTACAGAGACTTCAAACCTGATTCATAGTTGAGTGTATAAAAACCCACGCCAATTAATACATATTGAGGTCGAAGGTCAAGGTCAAGGTCGAGCAAAATGTCGAGAAATAAGCTGTCGCGGCGGAGGTCTGCGATCTACTGAGTGCTCCTTCATTTTTGTTCATGTTATAAGCACCTTGTAAATTTGATAGGCTAGTTCTTTAACATATGTTGAGTTGCCTTCACTTTCCGGAGGTGATATCTGAATTTACTTTTACTAGATGAACAACTTATAATGCTGTGGTTATATCCGAAATAAATCTTGTAGGTTTACATCGCTGCTTTTTATACGCAGTTTATCTACTGTTTGAAAATATCTTTTATGACATGACTAATGGAGCTATCATACAAGATTTTAATAATTAAATTCTAAATTTTCTTGAGTTTAGAATTTCACCCGAATCATAACTAAGGCCAGAGGGATTTAACGGGACAAGATGTAGAAATCACCCCCAATAGGTGCTAAGCTAATCTGGCCTATTTAAAATTACAAAAATCAAACTTACCAACATAAATTTTTCGGTGCATGTTCTACGTTGACTGTCCTTGGCGTCAAACACACCGAGGTGTTTGAGAGGATGAGAGCCTGTAAAGATACAAAAAATAAATAAATAAATAAATAAGATTGAATGTCAAAATATTTTTTTTATCAAAAGTTGTCAAAATTGTTAAAAAATATATATAATACTAGGAAGAACACTACAGAGTAGTATTCGTTTCTTCCGTGATTATCTCAATCTTTTTATTTGGTAATAAAAGTTTACCTTTTTATAAGGAAACTTGGATAACTTGGCAATGTTTCATTAAGGGCTAATAAAAAAAATACCCAAATATAATTCGTTTCTCTGATTTGTAATTATAATAGATTATTAGATATTTTAGGATAATTTCTTTAACCTAATGTAATTAATGTAAGTTCGAAAAACCGCCAAATGATTTTATAGCGCCAAATCCTGAGTTTAGGAGGATTACTCCTAAATCAAAAGAAAACAATCAGAATATGATACGATTTATAAGTTTATAAAACTGTAAAAAAGTACGATCATCATTCGATATTCTGATGAGGTAAAATTACCTGCAAGCGAATTATATTCTATATCTCACGTTATGAGAATTTTACTCACCAAAATCCAATACTTCATTCACTCTTTCCCAAAAAATCAGTGCCCAATTGTAAATCCATAAAATTATTTTGCCAAACGGAGAATCATGGGTAAAAATTGCCTATCATAATTACTCCCTTTATCGAAAAGGAAGCTTGAGAGGAGGGCGCAGAGAGAGAGAGAGAGAGAGAGAGAGAGAGAGAGAGAGAGAGAGAGAGAGAGAGAGACTTTTGCCCTTAGAGTTTTTTATGTCCCTTGTTGTAAGTTGAGAAGTACAGATTACAACTAGGGAATTTTGGACATTCCTGTTGTAGTTATTGAGGGATTACATTTGTTTGTTCTCTGTCTGGTTGGACTGGTTCTGTTCTGACACTTTTGATGCCCTACCGGACCCCGGTTGAGGTGGAGAAAGGTGGTCAGATTCTTTATGCTAGCAAAAACCTATCTCGGTAGAGGATGCTTTGTTGTACTCAAGCAAGATGTTTTGAGGAAGACCCCCCGCTAGAATTCGCGCAATGAATGCGGGGGTGTGGGGGAATACTCCAGCAGAGGGAGTGGTTCCGGGGATCCCAGGCATGTCTCACTTAATGCAGAGTATAGGCATTGCCCAAATGAGTTGCACTAGTTCCATTTTGTTGTTTTTGCATGGATACCTACAGACGCCTGCAGAAATGTTACGAGTGGAGGAACACAGCTTTGCTTGATCGTGATACTTTTTATTAGTATGATACAGTTTGTTAACTGTTTGATGATGCTGCGCATTAATTTTTAATACAGATGTTTAAAGATATTAGATGATGTTTCATTATGCTCAACAATATTAGATGGTTTTTCATTATGCTTAATGATGTTTGATGGTGATGTTCTTCTCTTGTGATTTTTTTGCATATTATGGTCATAATTACTAACTATTGTTATCACTTTTTGATAATGACTGTAGTGGATCCAGATATACCAAAGGGATATAAAAGTGTCTGTTTAGAGTGAATGCTGATGATAAGTGCCCATGAGATGAGGATTTTCGAAGAATTTTTTTTATTTTTTGAAAACTTTCTTTTGTGAAAGTTAAGTGTGTTTTGTTAGCAATTGTCAGTTCTGGTTAGGAACATAATGACTGTGTGATGTATTTGTGTTTACCAGTACTATATCTAAGATCTCTTTCAGGCTGAGAGTCCAATGAATGAGCCAGAGTTGAGGCTTGACAAATGAGGGCATTCAGTATCTTTGAGCGATGACTGCATTGTCTAATGGACTGTAGGATTTAGACAAGTTGGATTTAGACAAGTTAAGTATCTTAAAATACAAAAGCTTACTTTCTGTTGCATAAGTTGTAATTGACAAATTGCAGTCACTGTCCTCTATGATATGTTTTCTTAGTATATTATATAGTATTCATACATGTGCATATGTAAAGTATGTATCCTGATGACACACAAGTGTTGATTAATGATTAATTTTTTCTTAATTATCTTCAACATGTGTTCACTGGTAATTATTATTTTCAATGAATTTGGGAGGTGAGTTTCATTTTTTGTTGATAATTGTTCACCAGTTTCCTTTTAGTGTGAAATTTGTTTAATATTACATATGAATTTCTAATCTAAGTCTTGTTCACCCTTGATGGAAGTGAACAAGGCTTCCCCAGGATCGTGGAGACTGTTTTAAGTAGAGTAATTTTCAGTGGGGCTTTCTTTTGTTTTGACTTTTCTTTAAAGCTAATGGCATTTTCTTGTTTTTAAGGTAATTTTGAATTTTGTAAGGCTTGGGACGCGCCTTGAGTCTGGTAGAGGGGGGTTTGTCACATATAATTTAGATAAATGCCAAAAACATTAACTAATATAAATGCGCAGGATGTAAGGCGGTGATTGTGGACCTAAGACCTCGTCTCTCCGATCCTTGGGCAGTATGGGGAGCAGTTTCAACCGCTTTCCTCTTAGTTTGATATCTCCTGACCCAAGCAAACGTTTACTGAATCTGTTTCCATGTCAACAGGTACACTAAGGAGAAGGGATGGTCACGGCAGGGTGAGAACCTGACTGATGCGGTTGCATAACCTGCCACTTCTACCCCAAGGCGAGACAAGCCCTCAGACTCCCCAGCAATGTGTAGAGAAAAAGAACAGCTGGGATGACAAGATTACCCAGTCGAATACGAGTTACGTTCAAGTCCGAGTCATGAGTCGGCAACCCTCAAAAAGCCCACCTGTCATGGTAAGCATATCTCAGCCCTGGCTGGTGTCGATACGCCACGAGACGTCCAATAACTGTTCTTTTTTTTGTTGTAACAATTTTAATCAAATAACCGTGCCTCCTTAATCCATTCTCCCCACGTGTGCTTGTAATTTACAAGCTACCATTTTGATAAACTGTTCCAGTAATTTGAAAGTCAGCGAGAGACTTAAATTTCTTCTGTTATGTAATTCCCATGATTTACAGTTCTATTTCACTTGCTTTGAAGATTTCTACTCCTGTTTCTGTGAAAATTAACTTGGACAATAAATCCACTTATGATGTAAAAGTCGTCTAACTCACTGGCTCTCATCATTTATTATTTAATGGTCCGCACAGAGGCACACTTTGTTAGTTCCTGACAGTTTCTTGCCGAAAATCAGGGCCTACAGCACCAGCGTAAGCATGAACAATGGGGAGGATAATATCATTGCTGGTGTGACGGGCCGAGAGAAAGGTTAGGACTCAAAGGCAGGAAGCAATTATTAAAGAACACTCTCCTTTATATACAAAACCTCAAGGCAACAGGAAAATACATGTTCAAGAAATGACAATGTTACATAGGCGACACATAGACATGTTTGTTCTGGTTCTTTTTAGTGCGAGGGAAGAGCGCAGATACAAGCATAATATATACAAAAGGAATTATGTACGATCGTGTGACACACGGTTGGTACATGGCTCCCCCCCCCCTAAAAATGACATACTGTACATGTTAAATAGGGCGCCCTGATCTAGAGAGGCGAACTGTAGGCGGGTCATCTGGCAGTAGATAAGCAGGTTTTAGACGATCAATGGAGACCCAGTCGTCTTTGCCACGAATGTTTAGTAGGAATGCTTTCGGACTGTGTCGGATCACAAGGAAAGGACCCGTGTAAGGGGGCGTTAGCGGTGGCTTGGTAGTGTCGTTGCGAAGGAAGACGTGCGTTGCAGAATACAAGTCCGTTGGTATGTGATGCTTCGCTCGGGGCTTGTAAGTCTGGCGGCATGGAGTAAATTTTCCCACGACGTGACGTATGCGCTGGAGATCGTCGGAGGAGATTGTAGAAGGAAATAATTCGGCAGGGACGACCAACGGGTCGCCATACACCATTTCAGCTGCCGAGACGTCGAGGGCGTCTTTAGGAGTGGTCCTTAGTCCCAGGAGGACCTGAGTAAACTAGTTGCAATCCTTGCAGCGGGACGTCAAAGCTGCTTTGAGGGTGTGATGAAAACGTTCAACCATTCCATTGGCAGCGGGGTTGTAGGCCGTTGTCTGATGTAGGGTGATGCCCAGGAGATTCGCTAATGATGTCCACAATTGAGAGGTGAAAGTGGTTCCCCTGTCAGAAGTAATATGCTCAGGGATACCAATGTGACGGGCCGAGAGAAAGGTTAGGACTCAAAGGCAGGAAGCAATCAACTGAGTAGTATTATTAAAGAACACTCTCCTTTATATACAAAACCTCAAGGCAACAGGAAAATACATGTTAGAGAAATGACAATGTTACATAGGCGACACATAGTCATGTTTGTTCTGGTTCTTTTTAGTGCGAGGGAAGAGCGCAGATACAAGCATAATATATACAAAATAATTTATGTACGATCGTGTGACACACGGTTGGTACACTGGAACACATGAAGGACTATATGTGACCCCTGATATTGGTGCCTGCCCACACTTTAACAGAGGAACAACCAAAATGATCATCCACAACAATGGCACACTGCGTCAAATGTTCCCTATGGGTCCTCCACACTCTCTGGCGCCTGTCAGTCATGGAGACACAAGAGAAGAATATTCATGAACAGGCCTCGTTATTCCAGTCCATGTGTGCATGACCAAATTCCAACCTCATCTGATGGTGTCCAGAGGTTTGTCTTGGGGTCACAGCCGGACGTCTAGCATTCAGACCATTGGCATGCAGTCGGTTTCTCACAGCCTGAACGCGGACGCGGGCATTGGTGGCATTTTGGAGACTGTTTCGCAGATTTCTTGCCGAGTTCAGGCAGGGGGTACCTGAACGTAGTCTGTCATGATATAGGCCTGTCTGCTGGAAACGTCAGTGCAATCGTGACACAACACTCTGGGTTACGAAAAATTGCCTGCCCAATTCAATCTGCCTAACACCATCATCAAAGATACTAAAAATACTGACCATAAAATAACATGAATATTGTTCACAAGTAGCTTATTATTTTTTGTCTGAAAAGAAATTATTTTATATTGTAGCTTCTGAAAATATCTTGGTTTTAATCTGAAAATAAATTCTAACTTTTACCCAGAAATATATTTTTAGAAAAGCTTTGATTATTGATGTTTGTCTAATTTTTACTTATGGTTTTCTCTAAAAGTAGCTTATCATCTTTTGTCTGGGAATAACTTTTTTCTTTTAGAATAGTATCCAATCTTTGAATATTTGCCTAAAAATAGCTTATTATCGCATGTCTAGTTTCTGAAAGTATTTTTTTTTTTTAAAGAATAGGTTCCGATCTTCTTTTGAAAATTGCTTATCAGCTTTAGACAGAAAATACCATCTAAATGCCATATTTTGGTGTATCCAGATGATGTCACACAGCTCTACAACCTCAATACAACATCAACAAAACAACAGTGGCAGGTATGAACATTTTCATCTTGGCTTCCGTTGACTTGCAAAAGGCGTAATTTGGCCGGAGAAAAATCTCTTTATATATACATGTGTCAGTACTGCCATAATGCTGCAATTGGCAAAGAACAATCATGTGGAACCAACTTAAACTCAAAGGAATCGACAAGAAACACAGGGAGAATCCTAGAATATATTGAACTAATGACCAATCACAAAACAGCACCTAGCAAAAAAAAAAAAAAATCTTTAACTTTTTTTGTGGTGTATATATATATAATATATATATATACTATATATATATATACTATATATATACTGTATATATATACTGTATATATATATGTATATATAATATACTGTATATATATAAATAAATATATATATATATATATATATATATATAGAGAGAGAGAGAGAGAGAGAGAGAGAGAGAGAGAGAGAGAGAGAGAGAGAGAGAGAGAGATTATAAATATATATATATATATATATATATATATATATATATATATATATATAGAGAGAGAGAGAGAGAGAGAGAGAGAGAGAGAGAGAGAGAGATTATAAATATATATATATATATATATATATATATATATATATATATATATATACATATATATATATATATATAGAGAGAGAGAGAGAGAGAGAGAGAGAGAGAGAGATTATAAATATATATATATATATATATATATATATATATATATATGTATGCATATATATAATTTTATATGTATATATATATATATATATATATATATATATTTATATATATACACATATGTGTAATTTTATACACATACACACACACACACATATATATATATATATATACATATATACACACATATATATATACATACATACATACACACATATATGTATATATACACATACATACATATATATACATACACATACATACATACATACATATATATATATATATATATATATATATATATATATATATAAATATATATATACATATATACATACATATATATATACATACATATATATATATATATATATATATATATATATATATATATATATACATACATATATATATACATACATATATATATATACATACATACATACATACATACATATATATATATATATATATATATATATATATATATACATATATATATGACAAGTATGTATGTGTCTGGGATTCCCTCAGAAAGATCGGTTGGTGGTATTTTCATATACAAACAACATTTACCTCTCTTGCAGTTTCTGTGAACCATCTTTTTGAATGGGACTAACAATCCCATTCGCCTTTTATACTTTTCATATGTCCACAGTTTTCTTTACTTGCAAATAGAGTATCTAGATTTTTGAAAATGTTCATTTACTAGTTACTCTTCTTTACCTTTCATGGTGCAATTCTTTATTAATTTTTCCCCCATGTTCCATTTTCTCTCATTTTCTCTGGACATTTTTCCCCATTAGTTTTTCATTCTCCTTCCCTCGTTTAAGTTTACGCCACTCTGGTTCAATTGTCCTTTTATGGTTGTTTTTCCTTAATTGTGGGGTCCCCTCTGCCTAGTACTCCTGTTAAAGTTTTCATATTTCTATTTTCATCTTTGGTATAAAGATTTTTCTTTATCCTTTTTTCCTCTCCGAATTTCGTTTTTGACCCTTCTGCAGTTTCGGCCTTCCGTTGCAAACTCGTTCCAATCTCTCTCTCTCTCTCTCTCTCTCTCTCTCTCTCTCTCTCTCTCCCTCTCTCTCTCTCTCTCTCTCCTGTGAATCTGTGAATTATATAGCATTTCGTAATAATTTTCCAAACCCATTTTCATCATGTCACTTATAGTTTTCAATTACGATTTCAAGACTTCTTTCTCTGAACCTGTTGATTTCCAAAATATCAATAAGAGATTAAATTAGCTGTCCGACTGTATTCTTTGTTTCCTCTGGAGTCCTTGTTTTTTTTCCTTCTATTTCATTTTACTTCCCTTCTACGTTAATTGTTTGCCAAATACATTTATTTTCACTTTTTTATTAGGATATCTTTGGACCTATTGCTTTTTGTAAAAAGGCTTTTCTGATTTTCTTTGTGATTTTATCTTTTGGGGGTTATCCCAATGATCGGCTTTTCTGTTCATTCTTTTTGACTATCACTTTCACTATAAACATTTTTAATTTTCTATTCCTTCTAATGGATCTTGTACCGTTTTTCCAAAGTCAGGTGTTTTTAATCTTCTTTTTTTTTATTATTATCTCCTGTCTCTTCCAAAGGTTTCTTTCGTGCTTCATCGACAATGCTGATATTTTTCCTTTACTTACACTCATACTGCTTTAATTGCAATGTAAATATGGTACTCGCATAATACCCTTTTGCCATTCCCAGGGCCACACGCCCCTTGACAGTGCGACGCCTGGTCCACCGTTAACGCCCACATCCATGCTAGCTAATAGTACGAACACTCACACTCACACTCACACTCACTCTCTCTCTCTCTCTCTCTCTCTCTCTCTCTCTCTCTCTCTCTCCCCTTCAATTGGATATCTTTGTTGATAGTCATTATGTTTATGGCTATAGCTGGCTTGCATAACGTAGCCTCGTCATTCATACTACGGTTTTACTCCGAGAAGACAATTAAGCTTCTTTACTTGGTTATTTGTCTCTACCATTCAGAGGTTAGTCTCAGGTGATTGACATCAAATTTGACTGATTATATCAAAGGTAATCGGCTTCAATCCATCATCATCTGGTTTAACTTCTATACTCTTGGAATTTCAACTATCATCACCTTTCCTCACCTTTTTTTTTTAGGAGTATCATCGATGATAATTCTTGTTTCACTTATTACAACTTCCAACAAATTATCGCATTGCTTCTTTCGACGCTTTATTATCTTGTTATATATTTCTCTTCTTTCTCACGAGTTTCTCCTCTATTTCATTTCTAATACTCGACTATTTATTACTTATTATCGATAATGCTATTCTGTTACTGATGGGTGATTACATTTTTCCTGTCTAGCCGTTTAATACCTCCTTTTTGTTGATTCACTCTTCCAATGTTTAATGATTATTCTGAACTTGTAATACTTGTCTTCACTTATCACAAAACTCAGCACTATTCCCCAATCCCAAAGCAAAACTCCTATCTTAGTTCTTTCATTTTTATAAACAACACCTACCCCTACTCTTCCATCCCCATATACCATTACCACCTTTTTACTCCATCCACATACACAATACCTACTTCTGTACCTTTATTCCTATACACTACACATACCGCTATTCCTCCTTGGAGGAAAAATAACTAGAGATGCCCTGACCCGGATTAAGGGAAGCCAGGTTTTTACCCTTCAAACTGTCAGTTCTTGATCCTTCAAGTTAATCTCTGTCACTGTATTGGAATTTGTAGTCAGTTCTATTCAGACCTTTGCTTAGAGACGGTAACCCTTATTGTGCTTTCATTAGCGACATCTTGTTTTTTTTTTTCTGCTGCCATCTTCTTTTTTTGGATTTTTTAGTTTTTTATAATTTTTTCTTTTTTTTCTTTTTTTTCTATTTTCTATCTACTTTCAGGGAATCTTGTTCAGAGAGGCACAGCATAATAGAAGAAGTCAGATTTGTTTGTTCAGCATTTGTTCACCGGACAAAGAAACAGTCCAGGTGAATCTTCATCAAGGAACAAAGCATACTAGAACAAGTCAGACTTCTTCCCTCTGCTGAGTCCATCTTGTAGAATATCCTTTAGGTACCTAGAATATATTGGGAACAGCCGCCATCCTGTTTTTTTTTCCTGCTGCCATCTTATTCTTCTTCTTGTTCTTCTTCTTGTTCTTCTGGACTCTTTATTTTTTATGCTTTTTGTGTTTTGTATTTTTGGAGGGATTTTTTATTTTTTATATTTTTGGGGGATTTTTTAGTTTTTAAATTTTTTAAATTTTTTTTTTTCATATTTTCTATTTTTCTAGGTTTTCCTTTAACTGCTTACTCGTCACTATTTATTTCATCTTCCAACTGATTCATCAAATCCGCCAATTCCATAACTACTTTTTGAGTATAACCAATCTGTCCAGTCTTCGCCAGAAGTCTTTGCTTTAGAGTCTTGATTTCTCTCCTTAGACTTTCCACTTCACTTTCTGTCTGTTTTCTGATTCTTCTTTCTTCTATTAGCTCTTTATTAAGCCTTGTGCTCTCTTCTTCTCTCCTTAGAATTTCTCTCTTTTGTTGTTTCACTATATCATCAATTTGCATTACCAATATTTCAAGCCAATCTATCTTGACTTCCATATCCTCTTTTTCTTGCTTAAGAATTTTCGCTCCTTCCGTCACAAGATTTAGCCGATCCTCTACCTCTCTTTTGATTGTTTCTACCTCCTGCATGTTTTGAATATGTAGACTTTCCATTTTTTTCTTCGAAAATAGCTATTTGTTCCTCTTTTTCTTTTCTTAATCTCTCCTCTTCCATTAACTCCTCTTTAAACTTTTCTTTCTCTTCTTGAACTCTTTGTGCTTCAGCATTCATTTCCATAATTTGAATTATTACACCTTCCATGTTTTCTTTGAGAATAGCTATTTGTTCCTCTCTTTCTTTCCTTAGTCTTTCCTCTTCCATTAACTCCTCTTTAAGATTTTCTTTCTCTTCTTGAACTCTTTGTGCTTCAGCATTCGTTTCCATATTTTGAATCATTACACCTTCCACGTTTTCTTTGAGAATAGCTATTTGTTCCTCTCTTTCTTTCCTTAGTCTTTCCTCTTCCATTAACTCCTCTTTAAGATTTTCTTTCTCTTCTTGAACTCTTTGTGCTTCAGCATTCGTTTCCATATTTTGAATCATTACACCTTCCACGTTTTCTTTGAGAATAGCCATTTGTTCCTCTCTTTCTTTCCTTAGTCTTTCCTCTTCCTTTAACTCCTCTTTAAGATTTTCTTTCTCTTCTTGAACTCTTTGTGCTTCAGCATTCGTTTCCATATTTTGAATCATTACACCTTCCACGTTTTCTTTGAGAATAGCTATTTGTTCCTCTCTTTCTTTCCTTAGTCTTTCCTCTTCCATTAACTCCTCTTTTAGCTTTTCTTTCTCTTCTTCAACTATTTTTAGTTCTGTTGTGTTTCTTTCAATAATCATCTCTAATTCTTCAAATGATTTTTCAAGATTATCAACTTTAGTTTTTGCTATCAATTTACCTTGCCAAAGTTCGTCTGCTTCTTGCTTAGCAAGATTTAGCTCTTCTTCTAGTCCTTTTCTCAATGTCTCTTCTCGTTGCAATTTGGACTTAGTCTCTTGCAACTCTTCATCTATTTTGAGTGTTTCTTTTTCCCAATATTCATTTGTAACTTCCTCTTCCAATTTCTCCTCTTGAAGCTGTTGAATCTTATTGTCCTTTATCCTATTTTGTTCTTGAAGATTATCTATTTGATCCTCTTTTTCTTTCCTTAATCCCTCGTCTTTCATTAACTCCTCTTTTAGCCTTTCTTTCTCTTCTTCAACTATTTTTAGTTCTGTTGTCTTTCTTTCAACCATTATCTCTACTTCTTCAAATAATTTTTCAACATTATCAGCTAAAGTTTTTACTATCAATAAATCTCTCCTAAGTTTTTCTGTTTCTTGCTTAGCAAGATTTAGCTCTTCTTCTAATACTGTTCTTACTGTCTCTTCTTTCATTAACTCCTCTTTTAGCTTTTCTTTCTCTTCTTCAACTATTTCTAGTTCTGTTGTCTTTCTTTCAATAATCATCTCTATTCCTTCAAATAGTTTTTCAACTTTATCAACTCTAGTTTTTGCTATCAATTTAACTTGTCTAAGTTCTTCTGCTTCTTGCTTAGCAAGATTTAGCTCTTCTTCTAATACTTTCCTTAATCCCTCCTCTTTCATTAACTCCTCTTTTAGCTTTTCTTTCTCTTCTTCAACTATTTCTAGTTCTGTTGTCTTTCTTTCAACAATCATCTCTACTTCTTCAAATAATTTTTCAACATTTTCAAGTCTAGTTTTTGCTCTCAATTTATCTTGCCTAAGTTCTTCTGCTACTTGCTTAGCTAGATTTAGCTCTTTTTCCAATCCTTTTCTTACTGTCTCTTCTTTCATTAACTCCTCTTTTAGCTTTTCTTTCTCTTCTCCAACTATTTTTAGTTCTGTTGTCTTTCTTTCAATAATCATCTCTACTTCTTCAAATAATTTTTCAACATTATCAACTCTAGTTTTTGCTATCAATTTATCTCTCCTAAGTTCTTCTGTTTTTTGCTTAGCAAGATTTAGCTCTTCTTCTAATACCTTTCGTACTGTCTTTTCTCGTTTCAATTCTGATTTAGTCTCTTGCAACTCTTCGTCTATTTTGAGTGTTTCTTTTTCCCAATATTTATTTGCAACGTCCTTTTCCAGTTTTTTCTCTTCAAGCTGTTGGATTTTATTGTCCTTTATCCTGTTTAGTTCCACTTCTTCACTAAGTCTATGTTTCATATCTTGCGTTTCCTTCCTTTTTCTCTCAATTTCGTCTTTGCTTTCTTCTTCTGTCGGGTGACCAATCACATCTCTAAATGTCGCCTCTCTCTTCATTAGGTTTAGCTGAATTTCTAGCCTTTACCGGAGTGCATTTTCTTCCTGTAATTCTTCCTTAGTGAACTTCAACTCTTCTTTAACTATAGCAAACAATACGTAAATGGTTAATGTAGCCATTGTTCTATGATGATTACAAATTGTCTGTCGGAGGTATATTATTAAAAACCTTAAGTCTTCAAAGATTCTCCAGCGTCTTCAGGAAAGTCTCCGAGTTCATTCTCGTAGCCGGTTTCTGAAGACTTTTCTCGTCACGGCAATTCTGCGGGAATAGATTGGGTCTCTCTCTCTCTCTCTCTCTCTCTCTCTCTCTCTCTCTCTCTCTCTCTCTCTCTCTCTCTCTCTCTCTTTTATATATATATTCCTTTCATTTCTATTCATGAAAGCGTATTTTTCAACTAATCTCAGTCGAAATTCTTTTCGTTTTCAAAACGATTTCTTAGAGAATTCCAAGAATCTTCCACGGAGCTTCAGAAGACAACACAGATCCAACCGGAGCAACTTCAAATGAAGTAGTCTAAGCGCGCCTCTAGTTCTTTTTCCTGCAGGAATGGTTTTCTTCTCCGCCATCAGAAATTCTTTTCGTCTTCAAAACAATTTCTTTGAGAATTCCAAGAATCTTCCACGGAGGTTCAAAAGACAACACAGATCCAACCGGAGCAACTTCAAATGAAGTAGGCTAAGCGCCTCTAGTTCTTTTTCCTGCAGGCAAGGTTTTCTTCTTCGCCATCTGAGATTTTTTCGTCTTCAGAAGAATTTCTTTGAAAATTCCAAGGTCTTTCCATTTCTTCACAAATCTTTGGAATGTGTAATCAAAATTCTATTGTTATATGCATACGCTAAAACCCATGCCTATGATTAATATATATATATATATATATATATATATATATATATATATATATATATAAATATATATATATAATATATATAGATATATACATATATATATACATATACATATATATACATATATATATATATATATATATATATATATATATCATCAGCCATTGTTGGTCATCAACTGCAGGACAAAGGTCTCAGATTTTTCCTTCCACTCTTCTCTGTATATGGTATTTCTATTCCAGTTTATACCAGCATATTTTCTCACCTCGTCAAACCAGCAACTTCTCTTCTTTTCCCTGATTTTTTGTGCATATAATATATATATATATATATATATATATATATATATATATATATATATACATGTATAGTATGTGTATATATATATGTATATATATATATATATATATATACATATACATATATTCACATATATATATTGCATACATAGATATATATATATATATATATATATATATATATATATATATATATATATTATATATATGTATATATATATATAATATATATATATATATATATATATATATATATATATAAATGAAAAAAAAATTTCATAGTCCGCTGCAGGACAAAGGCCTCAGATATGCTTTTATTCATGACTGGGGTTTGGCCAGTTTTCTTCATTAAGGTGGCCAGTGTGGATTGGTGATGGTGGGAGATTTTCGTATGATTACTTACAGCAAATCATATGGCAATTGGTAGCCCTAACTAGTATAGATTTGCTGATCATAGCAAAACGCAAACCTTTTCACCACATTACGGTATCCTCACTCAGAAATGGATATAAATATATATATATATATATATATATATATATATATATATATATATATATATATATATTACAAGGTCAAAGGTCAGGGTCACGGTCAAGCAAAATGTCCAATTCACGTAATGAGCCATAATATTATTATTATTATTATTATTATTATTATTATTATTAGCTAGACTACAACCCTAGATGGATAAGCAGGATACTGTAAGCCCAAGGACCCTAACAGGTCAAAATAGCCCGTGAGGAAAGAAAAAAAGGAAATAGATAAACTACATGAGAAGTAATGAACAATTGAAATAAAATACTATAATAACGGTAACAACATTAAAACATAGCTTTCATATATAAGATATAAAGAGATTGATGTCAGCCTGTTCAACATATAAACATTCACTTCAAGTTTGAGCTTTTGATGTTCTACCGATTCTACTACCCGTTGAGATACTACCAATAGATAGTTATGGGGTCTTTTGACTGGTTACGGCGAGGATAGGCAAGGCTAGGTACGGCAAGGATAGGTAAGGCAAGGCTAGGTACAGCGAGGATAAGGAAGGCAAGGCTAGGTACGGCAAGAATAAGTAAGGCGAGGATAGGTAAGGCAAGGATAGGTAAGGCAAGGCTAGGTAAGACAAGGATAGGTAAGGCAAGGCTAAGTAAGGCGAGGATAGGTAAGGCAAGGCTAGGTAAGGCAATGATAGGTAAGATAAGGCAATGATAGGTAAGATAAGGCAAAGATAGGTAAGAGCAGGCTAGGTACGGCGAGGGTAGGGTAGGTAAGAATAAGTCAGGTAAGGGAATGGTTAAGATGATGGAGGCTTAGGATAGGTACTGTAAGGATATGTAAGGGGGAGTGGCTTGGGTAAGGGTAGGTAAGGGAGGCTTAGGTTACATCGCTAGAAATTAATGTATCATGTATCAACCTACTAATGTATCATATATTAACTGAACTAAGGTTTCTGAAAATCAAGATGATGAAGTTCACTCAGTTCTGATTTCCCACTACTCAACTTTCAATAATTCTTAGATACAGGAATTGGCAAAACATAAATGATAGTTTGCATCAAATCATTATGTCATGTATACATAAAACGAAAGGGTACCACGAATTACTAGAATGCCCCGGATTTACTGGAATCGTCAGTTAAATACTGGAATCCCCTTGAAAATTACCGAAATCCCCTACAATATCACTGCAGACCCTTAGAAATCGATAAATAATATGTTTTTATTAATTTATATTATTTTGTAGTAAATTATTTAAATAAAATGTGTATTTTAAAGCATTTTCTATATACCCTTTACACAATATATAAAAGGGTACAAAAGGGTACAGAACCTAACAAACCCACCTAACCTAACCTAGTAGTTCCACGGACCCCCTTCCCAGGTCACAACCCCTAGCCAGGGGCAAGCCCCCGGACCCCCTTCCAAGGTCTCAAACTTTCCCAGGTCACAACCCCTAGCCAAGGTTCTACCTGCAAATATATAAAAAAAATAAATGCTAAAAACATATGAATAACGTATTTTGATAAAAACACGCATTATTTATCGATTTCTAAGGGTCTGCAGTGATATTGTAGGGGATTTCGGTAATTTTCAAGGGGATTCCAGTATTTAACTGACGATTCCAGTAAATCCGGGGGATTCATTTGAATATCAATAAAGTTATTAGGCATTAAGGAAATTCTTACCTTTAAAGTAATAGGAAACATGAAATGCAGAAAATAATCCAATATGTCGCCATTCTTTGTTGTCAAGGAGGAGTAAATGGTGAAGTGGCGGGAAAGAGACATTACTCCTTCCTCTTCTTCTGTTTTCAGTAGGATATCTGGCGCAATAAAATAATAATGTTAATAATAATAATAATAATGGTAATGATAAATATAATGAAAATGGTGATAAAAATAATAATAATAATAATAATAATAATGAATTTAATAATAATAATAATGATAACAATAACAACAATTTTAATAGTAATAATAATAATAGTAATAATAACAACAACAACAACAACAACAACAACAACAACAATAATAATAATAATAATAATAATAATGATAACAAAGTTATGCTCTGGTTTGATTCCATTAGAATCTGACAATTGTTTAATGTTACTTTTTCGACACGGTCATTCAAAAGAACAAAAGTGCCCTTAAACATTCAATTTACCTAAATGTCGAAACTAGTCGCCGAAATTTTTTTCTCGTTCGCTTTCGAAACAAACTCAAATAGAACAATTTTCCAATCAGAAGTTTTATATATCGTTTGTAATTGCATTTGTGATTGCTAGATCCAAAAGTATTCATGTCAAGTTATTGGCAAAGAGTTGAACTACTTCGACGTCAGTTATATCAGTAAAATAGATCTTCTTCTTCTTCTTCTTCTTTGTCTGCATATTTTCCCACATTATGTGAGGTTGATGTTTCTAGCCAGAGTTCTCCATCTACCTCTGTCCCACACTTCATCATATTTATACCCTAACATTAATTCTAATCTCAAAATTTCTACTGGTCATATTAGTTTTGGCTAATTTTTCATGGCCGGATGCCTTTCCTGCCGCCAACCCTCCCCATTTACCCGGGCTTGGGACCGACACCAAGTTGATGATCGCTTGCTCCGCTCAGTGGCTGGGTTGGAATTCATTATATATTATGTACATTTATATATATATATATATATATATATATATATATATATATATATATATATATACATATGATAAATTTTTGCACATTTAAACGTGTCTATTTTTCATATTTCAAATAAGTCATATATTTTATTACATTAACGTCTGGATTCGCTTAACGACCTCGGGATCAGAGTCTCGAGGCGAAATCTCTCAAAGACAATAGCATCTGACCGAATGAGTTTCAAACCCTGGTCCAGGATGCTTGTATGGCAGTGAACGTGACCATACCATTGGCTAAATAGCATGGTCACTGTCATACAAGCATCCTGGACCAGGGTTCGTAACCTGGACGGTCAAATGTTATTATTTTGAAAGATTTCGCCTCGGGACTCTGATCCTGAGGTTGTTAAGAGAATCCAGATATTAACGTAATATATATATATATAAATATATATATATATATATATATATATATATATATATATATATATTTATATTTATATATACATATATATAGATGGAGAAAGCTGGTCAGAAACATCAACCCCACATAAAAGTGGGAAAACATGCAGACCTTGGAGGAAAAATAAGTATTAATCCTCCTAGTATTCCTCCATCCCCATCCTACACCTAACCCTATTCATCCAGCCCTCTACACAACACCTACGTCTCTTCGTCCCTCCCCATACAGAACCTCTACCCCTATTCCTCCATCCCCTTAAAACATCCCCTTCCCCAGTTCCTCCATCCACAAAGCACAACACCTACCCCTCTTCCTCTATCCCCATGCACAATACTGAACCATTTTCCTCCTTACCAATATACGTAATCCAGTGATATTCATAAATCCCCATAAACAACATATAGTCCCCTTCTTGTTTTTTTTTTTTTATCTCTATATGCAACTATTACCTCTATTCTTCTATTCCCATACAAAACATATATATATATATATATATATATATATATGTGTGTGTGTGTGTGTGTGTATGTACACATACAGTTTATATATATATACATATATATATATATATGTATATATATATATTTAAGAGAAAAAATACTTAGAGTTAGGACAGCAAGATGAAAGAAAGTTTATAAAATTAGGAGAAGGCCGAAGTAATATTGAGAAGAAGAAATA
Organism: Palaemon carinicauda; assembly: GCF_036898095.1. Classification (NCBI taxonomy): domain Eukaryota; kingdom Metazoa; phylum Arthropoda; class Malacostraca; order Decapoda; family Palaemonidae; genus Palaemon; species Palaemon carinicauda. Next base: position 5,879,997 of record NC_090761.1, read on the forward strand.
TGAGAGAGAGAGAGAGAGAGAGAGAGAGAGAGAGAGAGAGAGAGAGAGAGAGAGAGAGAGAGAGAGAGAGAGAATTTAGATTCGAATTGGGGGGGGGGGGCAATTTCCCCCCAGTTCGAGGGCCCTCTTGCCTGTCACAATTCTTCAGCAATATGAAGAATCCACTTGACTTTGTCAAGACATTCTCTCATTAAGGGAGTACCCTTGTTCCTCCATTCCAATACGCGACACCAAACCTATTCATTTTACCCATACAGAACACCTATTACTGTTTCTTTATCCCTATACATGGCACCTGTCCCCGTTCCATCGTCCCCTTACACAACACCTAACGTTGTTTCTCTATTACTCAACGCCAAACCCTGCAACTCCTCCCCACACCCAACAACCGAATATCCCCGTTTCTACATCCCCATACACTATACCTACCCATGTTCCTCCATTCCTATACAGGACTCTTACCCCGGTCCTTAATACCTACCTGTGTTCCTCCATTAACATAAACGGAACCTACACTGTTTGTTCTTCCCCATGCAAAACATATACCCTTGCTCCTATATTCCCATACACTTCATTGACCAATATTTCTTTTCCCATACCCATAACCCAACACCTATCAGTTCTTCCAACCTCATACACGATACCTACCCCAGGTCTATCTTTCCCATACCCAGCACCTATCTTGCCCATACCCAGCCTCTATCCCCGTTCCTACAATCAAATACACAACTACTATCCCGGTTCCTTCATTCACATGCACAACATCTACCACTTTCCTTTCTCTTCCCAATACATAACACCTAACCATATTCCTGCCTTCCTATACATGATACCTACCACTTTACTCTTTCCTCCCCTTACCCAACACTAGCATGTTCTTCCATTTTCATACAAAAGCTCTTCTACATTATCCTTTCGTCCCCATACCTACGTCTACCCCTGTACTTCCATTCTCATACTTAACGCCTACTACTTTCTTTTTCTTCCCCATACCCAATACCAACCCGTTCCTCCATTTCTAGACACACTTCCTACCCCTGCCTTCTTTCTTTGCCATATACAACACCTAACCTTACTCCTATGTTCCTTTACAAAACACCTACCATTTTCTTTTTTCTTCCTCATGCACAACATCTACCATCACCTCTACCTTTGTTCCTCCGTTCTCCCACAGAGCACATATCACTTCTTCTTTATTCTCCATACTTCCCATTCCTCTATTCACAGGTACAACACCTACCATCTTTTTTATTTATCATATCCATCATCTACCGTTTTCTCTCTATTCCACCACCTTGTTCTTTCTTCCCCGTACCCAACATCTACCAATGTTCCTCAGCACTTCCCATCCCATTATTCCCCTACCCAACATTTACCCATATTCCTCCATTCCCATAGACGACACCCATCCCGGTTCATTCTTCCCCATACCCATTCCCTATTCCAGTTGGTCCATTCCTATACACAAAAGCTGCCCTTGCTCCTTTCCTTTAATACCAAACATCTAACCTTAGTCCTCCATTCCGATATAGGCGATCTTCTGCTGTTTCTTCTTACCCATACACATCATCTACCCCAGTTTCTCGATTCCTATACACGACACCGGCCATTTACTTCTTCCCAAAACACAATAACACCCCCCCCCCACCTAGAATTTAGACATTACATTTACATGCACGACACCTACTTTCTATTCTTTCTTCCCTATGCCTAAAGTCTACCTTCCACCTCTTCCACCTCCATTCTCATACGCAACACCTACCCATGTTTCTTCTTCTCCTTACCCAGCAACTACTTTTGCTCATCCATTTCCATTAATGATACTTACCAAGGTTTTCTTTTCCTTAACTCAAACTCTATCGCTACTTTTATTTTTTTTTCCCATGCACGACGCCTACCATTGTTCCTTATATCCAGGTTTATTTATACACCATTTTCCAACTTTTTATTCCAGCCCTCTCTTTGGGTTTCTCCCCAATTTAAAAACGTACAACAGTTTCCTCCCCCTCTTCCACCATCATCATCATCACTTTATACTAGAATCTTTTATAAAAGTATTTGTTATTTGTCTCACTCATAACACACCTCTGTCTCTTCATTATGATGCCATTTTTCCTAACCACATTAATTACCGGAAATCGAAGTCAATCAACTTGAAGTATCCCATACCCCAAATTCCAAAACAAAAAAGATTGACCTTGATATCATCAAGTTATTCGTCGCTGTGGTCTTCGTTCAACCTTGCGTTCAGAATACGCCATTTACGTTAGTTAAGACCTGCAGAAAGCTTTATTGTGTGTCTATTTATGTAGCTTGGGTTTGCTGCGCGAGACTTCAACCAAGGTGATAAGATTCACTAGTGGTTTATGTAAAGAACAAATAACCACTGAATTTCAAGTTAGTAACTTTGTACGTTATTTCTCATGAAAATTTGCATATTCTTAATAATAATGATAGAAATAAAATAATAGCAATAATAATAATGGGATACCAGTAAACATCAATCAAGGTAAATTAACAAAATTGAAAATAAAAGACTGATTAACGCTTACAGATAACTATCTAAAACTATTTATAAATTCATTACAGTTCTTCTGACTTAAAAGGGAAAACCTAAGGTGCTATAATAAAGACCTATGAAAGTTATTTTGAAACAAGTTGAATGATAATCTCATACACTGAAAATAAATGCGACGGTTTCCAGCAAGATAAAAATCTCTACAGTTTCTAAAAAAGAAATAAATCAACTGCTAGTCCTTTCAAGAGATGATAAAAAATGTTTGTTGAAATAATTATGCAACAAAGCATCGGATCAATATCTAATTTAATGTTTGAAATCAAACAATTTTCTAAACGTGATGATAAATCACATATAAAAAAGAACGAAGATGAATTTCCGAGAAAAATATAATTTGAAATATAATCATTTAAGTATGATTAACCACTCAGCTTAGAATAAAGAGACTCTATACGCAAATTTCTTAAAACTCCTCAATCCTTTATCCCTAAAAGAATGCTGAAAGTTTTTCAAACTTTAATAAAACCAAGGAAGGCATTCATCCGATTGAGTATCCCTGTAGGCTTTTTGAGGCCCACTGTGATCCAATGATGTTATAAATAGAATCAGCTTTGTGTTGGCACTGCCTCATACTCCCTGAACAGATCGTAAGGACCCATTGACATCTACACCGGACTCTTAACGCCAGAAAAACAATGGCCCACTTGAGCGCCCAGGGTGTTATTGAGGGTCGTTCATTGTGATAAATTGATCTTGAAAGAGAAAACGAAGCGGCGCCCCCTTGCCGTAGGGGGTGACTAAAACAACCCTTCAATAAAGAACGTCTCAATCTTTTTGATTAATAAAAGGGTAATTATCGTCCCTTAGCCAAACAGCTGGGCTGCCACACACGCACACCTCAGCTCTCATTAGCCATTGTTTTGTTTGTAAACAAAGCCATTGGGAGCGGCAACACACTTGTACACCAGTCACACACACGCACAAGCCCTCTCGCTCACTCAATCTCAGTGCAAACATCTATTGATCGCGTAGATACCCTCAAATAAGTTCCTTAATGTCACTCATTGTTTATTGACGATTATTCATTGTTCGTTGATGTTTATGGTTGTTTATTCATCGCTTATTGACGTTTGTTTCTAAATTGTTAATACATCCATGATGCATACTTGATGACTTTACTCCGAAAACAACATTAGAAAGATTACAGTGGCTCTCGAAATTCGGAAAGAAGTTTATTGACACACACCTGATTCGTCTTTAGGATAATATAATAATGCTGTACGGACTGCGGCTAATGTCATTATGCAACCGAAGTCCATTGCTTTACGATAGAAGTATCTGTTGTCCCAAGAATAATATCACAAGAGCTAAGTCGTAAAAGTTGATTTTTCATACAACAAAAGAATTTCTTTTGTTAAATATGACGAAAATATACATGACCTCTATTCTAACATCAACACCCACTTGTCTTTCTCCTCTGGGCCCCATTCCGTCTAGAAAACCACAATATATATGTTGGTCAATCAGACTTTGTGTATATTTGTTGCGTGTCAAAATTATCTGGGGTAGGAAGTCTCTTACAATTATCAAAATGCAGAGCAGGGCTAGAAACCCTCTAGGAAATAGCTTCATATAATATAATCATTCAGATATAAATGTATGTGGTATCAGTAAAAATTACTGGAGCGCAGTAGATATAACTATGTCCATAGATACTAACTTCTAACGTTGGTAACTTGAAGGTTACAAAAGTAAGCAACAATAATAATGGCATTGAAATTATTCTCAGTAAAGTAAAGCGACCATTTGTAAGTGCCAAATTGCCAACTGAATATTTCCGTTTTCAAGGGAAAATAGAACTAGAGGTAAAAAATTAATAATTTCTCCTCATCCTAAGTTCAATAGGAATGAAAAGATGACTTATATAAAACTTATAATGCAATAAGGTGTACTTCATTTTATGTATAAAACAACTATGAGATTTTCAAGGTGCCCTAAAGAGATTATCATCATACGAACCACATGGATACTACCGCTGGGTAGTTATTGAGTCCTTTGACTAGTCAGACAGTACTACATTGGATCCTTCTCTCTGGTCACGGCTGATATTTTCTTAGCCTACACATACACCGAATAGTCTGGCCTATTCTTCCCATATTCTCCTCTGTCCTCATACACCTGACAAAACTGTGATTACCAAATAATAAATCTTTGTTCAAAGGGTTAACTACTGCACTGTAGTTGTTCAGTGGCTACATTCCTCTTCATAAAGGTAGAAGAGACTCTCTAGCTATAGTAAGCTGCTCTTCTGGGAGACGGACACTCCAATATCCAACCATTGTTGGATAGTATGTATTGGATAGTACCATAGCCTCTGCATCATGGTCTTCCACTGTCTCGGGATAGGGTTCTCTTGCTCACTATTTAGCCTATTGTATTAAATAATTCCTCACTTCTCTTGTAGTATATTTCCTTTCCTCATTGGGCTATTTTTCCCTGTTGGAACCCTTGTGCTTATAGCATCCTGCTTTCCCAATTACGGTTGTAGCTTAGATGATATTAATAACTGTAACTAATAAAATATTAATATTAATAATAATATATAATGTAACCAATTTAATTTTAATAATAATAATAATAATAATAATAAGCAATAATAATAAATAATAATAATAATAATAATAATAATAATAATAATAATGTGACCGATAAAACATGACGTCCAAGATGAATATAGGTATTCCTGCAAACTGATGACCGACCTTTCCTCAACCAGGACTGTCCCAATCAGATTTGACTGTTATAACATCATATTTCTTACAAGTTGAGAAACAGCCTAATAATTCACATAATCATCAACAAAACCATATTTGAATCACACTAACCAAGACAAAAAAAAAGGGGGCAGCAAGAATGATGTGTAACTCAGTTTCCAACGAAAGAGTATGTTCTACAGATTGATTTATTGATCTTATCAATTGAATGAACAGAAGCATACCCACGGTGCTATTGTTGACAAGCATCTGTTACATCCAAAACAAAACGGATTGCGGTTTACACCTTTCCATTAAATAATTAAATCTAATTACGATATAACGAAAAAAGCTCTCTCGCTCACTCAATTCGGAGCCTTCTACTTTCGCTTTCCGCGTCAGAACATTGTCATGGGCGATAAATTGAGTTCGTCTGCAATAGCAGAAAACCCAACAAACAACTACTGTGAGTTTTTGAATGTAGGCGTCTATTTCATAATTAGGATACTAACTGAAAATTTTTAACAAGCTAAGATATTTTAAACGAAAAAAATAAATCATTATTAAATTAGAGGTCTCTTGCTTGAGGGTACACTCAGGCATTCTGTTCTATATCGTTTCTCTTCCTTTTGTTGTGTTAAAGTATTTATAGTTTATATAGAAAATATTTATTCTAAAGTTGTTACTCTTCTTAAAATATTTTATCTTTCCTTCTTTCCTTTCCTCACTAGGCTACTTTCCTTGTTGGAGCCCCTACGCTTACAGCATCCTGCTTTTCCAACTAGGGTTGTAGCTTAGCAAATAATAATAATAATAATAATAATAATAATAATAATAATAATAATAATAATAACAACAACAACCTCTCACCCAATTACTAATCTCATCCCTTCTCAGATTCGGCGTCAATGACCTTAGATGTCAGGATGCCAGAAAACTTTCAATCAATCAATCCCTTCTCAGAACTTTGACCTTAAATAGGATAAAATAGAAATTTGATACGTAGGACCATCGCGGGCAACGAAAGTTTCAAAGCCATTTACTGCAGGCGTCCTCAACAAGATTAAAAAACATTCAGTCTAATAAAACCATTGGATATACTGCTTACTGTATATCTCTGGTTCACCTTGGCTGGAAGACTTCTATTTGTTATAAGTTTAGTTTTATTATAATTAACAACCTACAAAAGTAAAAACTGTCTACACAATCTCTCTCTCTCTCTCTCTCTCTCTCTCTCTCTCTCTCTCTCTCTCTCTCTCTGGGCGTCAGGAATCTCTAGGTATAAGGGAGGATAATGACAAGAGCGTCGAATCGTTACAATTATTCTATCAATTTTAAAACTATTCATTCATTATTTGGAGCTTCCATAACATGTGCATTACTGTCTGGCCGATGAGGATTTTCATGTATACGTTCGTTTCTTTACTGAAAATCTAAGGGCCGGACTAGTTATTATACATTAACAGCGACTACGTGGTACATACTGTAGAGCTAATCATTATCACCAGGCAAGGAAATTGACTGGACTTGAATGGCCTACTTGTACAAATAATGTACTTCTTACATTGATGATCAAAAATTTTAATGACGGATCCAGTCAATTAATCAGCTACAGGTACGATTGCGTTCATCGATTAATACTAATAGGTTCGTATAACACTAAGAATAAAAGAATTTTGAAATCTCATTTCGAGACTGACAGAAATAATAAGGTGTCTTGCTTGACTTCATTTCGAGCCTATATTAGATGGCAATTATCTTTAAAGTTTGATCCTGTAATCTGTTATTATTTCCTTTTGGGTGTCGTCAAGTGTAGACAGTAGGCTTAACTGGAAAAAACAATAAAACACGGTCACGAGAAGTCCTTACTGAAATTAAAACAACCACCTCTCTCTCTCTCTCTCTCTCTCTCTCTCTCTCTCTCTCTCTCTCTCTCTCTCTCTCTCTCTCTCAAATGACCCCTTATATGCGGAAAAACTCTGAAGAAAGCAATAACGAACTCGTAAATTGCCCGGAGGTGTCGTAAATCTCGTTAATGTATGTGTTCCATTGATTGTAATGATAAAAGCCATTGAATCTGGTGTTTGGGAACACTTTGTGTCCTTTATAGGTGCTTGTTACAGGTGTCCTAGCCGACTTCCACCTCCTCTCCCTTATCCAAAGCAACGCCCACCCTAGAACCCCCCTACACACCAACGCCAAACTATTCGAGGTCCCTCATGACAAACATAATTGGCTAAGTGTAGTAGCATAAAGGTACACCATAGTTCGATGTCTTTACGATCCCATTCTCTGTGACGGCTGACCCCAGAATTTCGGTTTCAAATGTTTATGATCCTTGTTTATTTACCTATACCTATCCCAACTGTGACAAGTTGTGGAATGAAGTACCTAATCAGATAGTAGAATCAGTGGACCTTCAGAAGTTCAAACTCCCAGCTAATGTTTTAATGTTGAATGAGCTCCCATAAGTCTCTCTTCAGTATATATATGACATCCATTTCAACATTTTCCGATCTTAAGATATTTTATATTCTTTATTCATATTTTCTCATACAGTATATGTATTTATTCCTTTCCTCACTGGGCTATTTTTCCCTGTTGGAGCCCTTGGCCTTATAGCATCCTGCTTCTCCGGCTAAATTTGTAGCTGAGCTAATAATAATAATAATAATAATAATAATAATAATAATAATAATAGGCTCGTTAAGGGGAGGAAGCATTCATTTGGTTTCAAATTTCTATCTTTTATATCTTTGCTAGAAGATATAAAAATCATTACTCGTTTGCACAGAGATACTTCTCAACATTTTTCCAGTTATGTACATAGAATTTCTGTCTTTGTAAATAACTTCACGTTCCATAAAGACGGCAACCAATTAACATAAATCTAGTATTTTACTGTTACCAACATGATTTCACATAAGCAACAGAAAAGGAACTAATGAATTCTAGACAGTAACAATTTTGTTCTTTGATCTTTTCTTATGATGAAATTATTTCTTTCCGAAATACTTCAAGTTTATAGTCAATTTAGATTAGATAAAACCAAGTTTCCAATAAAAATGACAATGCAGTACTACTCGGTCTATAAAAATAAACATTTTCCGAGCTTTGATACACACTTCCTTAGGACAACTTGTATTTTATTTTCAACGAGTTGGAGAAAACTTGTTTAATCTTCAAAAATTTGCATCTATAAATTGAGAGCCAAATTAATAAAATAGGAAAAGAATGATTAGCGTTATAAATTCTACAAGTTTGTAAAGACCAAAAGTGTTAAAAAGTATTTCAAACTTTACCTTTCATTAATCACAATTATTCTGTCAACGGCTTTTAAGACAAATACGGAATGTAAACTATCAAATGAATAACAATGGCTTGAACTATTCAAAAGAACTTCAGCGAATCCGTTACATGACCAGAAAATGAATTAATCTGCCACAAAAAATATATACACATAATTTTCGTTTAATTTGAGAAAAAATCCCTCAGGAGATAATTGGTTGTGAAATGACAGGACATGATTAGAAATGAAACTATATGAGAGATTACTCGAGTGCCATATGCGGATGAGATCATGATGAGGGTAGATGGATATGGTTTGGGCATGTTCTTCGCACTCTCCAAAGGAAAATATTCACCAAACATCTGATTGGGCTCGACAAGGCCCTAGAAGAGTTGGAAGACCCAGGCCTACATGATTTTGGACTATGGAACATGGAGTAAGAGAGGATGAATGGAGAAGTATTGATTCAAAAGATCGAGATAGAGACGACTGGCGAAATCTAACCGAGGCCCTTTACGTTAATAGGTGTAGGAGGAGATAATAATGATGATAATTTTCGCGTGTCAAAGAGCCCTAAAATTAAATTTTGCTAAAGTAGCACTATTCCCTATTTCCACCACCTTCCAAAGAAACTCCGGCTCTAGATTTCAATTAGAAGACGAAATAACCGCATTCAAATATA
>NC_090761.1:5894238-5901738 GCF_036898095.1 Palaemon carinicauda
ACGAGGAATTTATACAATATAATACAAATAAATGGTACAGCTTGTCTAATTAAAAAAATTATTATTATTATTATTATTATTATTATTATTATTATTCCCATATGCCATAAACAACAGAAATATGAGAGATGATCGAGACAACCATTCCGAACCTAATATACAGTAGGTAGTGTCGAGACTCCCGGGAAGTCTCGACGTACCGTCAGAAATAAAAGCATTTTAAGCGGGGTCTAGACCAAACGTCAAAATAAGGACAGTACCATAGAAAATAGACGATATAAAAAGTCTCAACTTATCTAGAAAAAAAAATGCATAAAGGTGTGCAAGGACAGTAAGTCCGGACTAAATGTCAAAACAGCGACAATAAAATGGCAAGCACTGACATACCGTTGGAGATGATGTCTTTGTTAGTGTCGAAAATTTAAGTCCCAAAGTAATGGGGGGAAAATTAAAGGCTTTATGAATGTGGAAAGTGAAGGCAATTAAAATGTGTGTCCACAAAGCAAGTCTAAATTTACCCTCACAAGTGAAGGAATTGCAGTAGGCTGCAAATCGCAGCCTACTGTCAAAATTAAGACCAATACTGTACTGTATAAATAAAGATCACCATTAAAAACGAAGTATAGTACGAAAGTGTGTCGATGTGCATCTACCGTCATAAAAATATCTTGTAGAAAAGTGTGTGGAAATTGGTAGTTCCTAATACTGAATAATCAAACAATTATAAGAAGATCACAGGCACAACCAGGGGTACTATGAATAATCAAAGGCATTTTTAAAGTTTGTTGAGATGGAAGGTCTTGATCTACTGTAGAAAGATGGGGACTAAAAATACAGTGCAGAGATGGCAAGTCCTGATCTATTGTAAATAAATAGGAACTAAATACCAGTGCAGAGATGACGAGTTCTAACCTAAAGAAGATAAACAGAAAGTAAATAACACAATTCAGATATGGGAAGTTCTGCCCTACCGTAGGAAAAGATCAACTAAATAACAGTGCAGAGATGGCAAGTCCTGAACTATTGTAGAAAAACAGGAACTAAATACGGTAACAGTGCACAGACGGCAAGTCTTGACCTACTGTAGAAAAATAGGAACTAAGTAACAGTGCAGAGATTTCAAGTCCTGAACTATTGCAGAAAAATAGGAATTAAGTAATAGTGCAGATGGTGAGCCTTGACCTACTGTAGCAAAATAGGAACTAAATAACATTGCATAAACATGGCAGGTCTTGCCTCCCATCAAAAATTCAAGGAATTATAAAAGCCTGTCGAAAAGTAAAGTACCTACGTACCACCAAAAAAATATGACAAATTCTTAGATAATTTTTATTTTTCCTAACGATACAAACCTTGAGCTGAAAGAACAAGCCATTAAGATTTTAGCAAGGGTTGACAACCCTTCTCGCTAGTTAGCGGGGAGGGGGGGAGGGGGGGAGGAGGAGATTAGCTTGCTACCGCGCCCACACCTGTGATTTAGCTTTCTTTGCTTGTAGGTAGGACTTCAAGGCAGATAGGGTCAGCGGGTAAGTTTGTATGAATAGCTAAAAGTTTGTATTGTTAGGAAAAATACAAACTATCAACAATTTTGTCCTTTGTTCCGTAACTGGAAAACAAACCTACAATGTTTATTAGGGGTGACTTAACCATTAAGAGGGTGAACGTCCCTGCCAATCTGATGTTCTGGCTTTATCCGGGAGCTCCTTGTATTGAATATGTTGGTACCAAATATAAGGAGTCCCTACACCTCGCTAAACCCTGTTAAGCAAGGTCTGTGGCCTACACAAGCGGTGTGTTGAGGTAGACAGTGTGACTCTCGAGGTAAAAGACTCAGTAGGAAAAAATGTTGGACCAAGACTTTCCTAATACCATTTCGCCAGGGTATGAGGACGTAACAGTATTGACACAATACTAGGTACACAAGGGAGCATGGTTTACCCATAGTGGTTGAAGCCAGCTTGTGCTAAGAATCCAGGCTGCTGCTATCCCCATAAGAGTGGAGGATGAAGAAAAGAAAAAGAGCCAATCATTCCTTTTCATTCATGCAGACTAAAGCCAGTAACAATGCTCTCAACCTTCTTCTACTTGTCCAATAAGGAGCTTGAGGTATTCAACCAGCTGTTGTTCAGCCACCACAGGACCGATAGAGATTGTATAGAGTTCCTGTGCGTCATGTCTTGCAGGAAAAGTTGCGAAATTCGCCTGGAGTGTTCACACCCTTACTTGTAGAACCTGCGTCACAGAGTAATATGCTTTGAAGGGCCAGGGACACAGCTATGCCCTTGACATTGTGTGTCAACGTGTTGGAGGAGGATCTGGATTCAGAGCTTGATTGATGACTGTGAATCCAGCCGAGATAATGTTTTGGTGATCCTCCTCTTGTCTCTCCCAGTGCTGACAACAACAGAAGGTACCTGCGTGGGCTGTTGCCATTCTCTTGAGGTAGAGCCTCAAAGCTCTCCCTGGGTAAAATAACAGATAATATAGATCATCAGTTACCGAGTGGAGACTTTCTGTCTGGAAAGGGGTCGGATCTAGGATCCATCACCTCTGGAGACTGTGTCTTGGCAACAAACTCAGGGACGAAACTGAACGTTGCCTTTCACATTTCTCATTGAATGAACGATGTCGAATGAGAGACCACGAAGTTCTTTGACCCAAGATCTGGGACGCTGCGAAGGAAGATGTGCCTGTGATGGCAAGTGATGTCTGAGACAGGAGCGGAGAAGGGCGAAGTCCAAGGACTAGTGGCAGCGTCCTCAGGAGAAGGTCCAGGAACGGCGAAGGTCGAGGGCCAGAACACGATAGAAGAGGAGGCTACTCTGCAGGGGAAGGCTGCGTAGCTGAAGATCCAAAGAGGCGGTTCTTCACAGGTGAAGGCGAACTTCTAAGGAGAAGGGATTACGCCCCATGGGGGCCGGTGGATCAGCACGCTGACCTTCAGTAGCAGCAATCCTCCGAAGAGGAGTTTCTATGAGTTGCCCCTCTCGCGAACGAGAGAGGTAATCATTTCGCAGGAGAGACTTCCTTAAGACTCTGTTCCGGCCTCCGCAGGAAGAGAAGCTCAACAATGGGGGAGCGTAGTCTAAGCGAAGACAGCAACAGCAGTCGGAGTGGATGTGAGGTGGTGATGAAGAAGATGCAGGGAAGTTCCTCCTCGGAAGGGAGAAACAACCCAAAACCTGGGGAGGAAAACTCTCCCTCAGAAGGGAAAGTAGTCCAACCTTGGAGGTGATCCTCCTGGCAGCGCTCTAAGATGATCTGCAGAGAGCGCTGCCTGAAGAAGCGTAGCCGGAGCTAGTTCCTCGTAGATGGAGTGCTGATTAAAAGCAGCCACGGACGTACTTCTAAGAAGGGATGACGTCCTCTGATGATGCCCTTTGTGGGCCGGCAGTGACAGCAGATTACCCAGGCATGAACGGAACAGCTCTACTCCGTCGACTCTCTTAGTCCAATGAAGAAGAACTGCATTGCTAACTGAGGAAAATAAAATAAATTATGTAACAAAAAAACTCCCTCGGGAGGAACGTCTAGACCACGGACAGGAAAAGTGACCGCCGAGAGAACAAACATAAAATAAGTACAGCGCACTCCCTCCCCGGTCGACGTCAACCGGAGAATGAGAGCGGTAATAAAAAAAAAAATTATGATTATTTAAATCAGCTAAAAATATTCACTAATCGGAAGAATCACTGGATCATCCGGCGGGAAGTGGTCCCCGCGGGGAAGAAGCTGATAAGTTAAATTACAAAGAAATATAATTTCATTTAAATAATGAAGAAAACAAACAGAAACGCAATCTAACCCGGGAACGGGAAAGGTGCCCCCCCCCCTTCCCCCATTAGTATACTGTCAAACACCCATGAAAGGTAAACGGCCTTAAAGAAAAAACCCAAAGTCAAGCTCAGAAAGGCCACACTCCCTTCCCTCAGAGAATCCATAGGCAAAGACAACAACTGAACGAGGAGGGTCCAAGGAAAGGTTGGAAGGGAAGGTTATCTGGCATTGCTCAAGTGTCTTGAGAACCTGCCATATTACGTTATCACAAAAACTGAAAATGAAACTTACAACATAAATACATAAACATTAAGAATGTTTTCATATATACATAGAAGAAATATGTAAGTTAAAAGACAATAATTAAATGGCAGTCCAAAATAGGTGAGGATCAAGAGCTGTAACAACCGGTCTTTATCCGAGCCAAAAGTAAAATGACCTAAATCACAGGTGTGAGAATGGGAGAGGTAGCAAGTAACCCCCCCCCCCCACCTTACTTCCCCCTCTAACTAGTGGGATGGGTAGTTCCTTGCTAAGATTTTAATGGCTCGTCCTTTCAGCTTCACCGAAAGTGATGCCCCTAATAAATAGCGTAGGTTTGTATTCCAGTTACGGAACTAAAAGATATTATAAGAGCGTCAAGGCCCAAGTCCCGACCTATCGCAAAGTTTCTCAAAACAAAATATTTCGCCCTAATGTCAGAAATAAATGTATTATAAAAGTGTCGAGACAATTGAAAAATAAAGACAAGACAAAATAAAAAAAAAAGAAGAATGTGGAAATGGTAAGTCTCTACCTCCTATATAAAATAAGGACTACCGACTATAAAAAATCAAAGATTATGTAAAACTGATTAATTCGCAGTTTCCTACCATAAAGTATAAGGACAACATAAAATTCTCTCATCCTCCATTATGAAAATTTGTCGTGATTTAAAGCTAAGCAAATTGAAAGGTGTCAAGAATAGAGTCTAAAGGTAATGAATGTAGACGTCTGATTAGGAGCAAGGCCTAAAGATACACATCATGGATCTCGGTTCAGAAAGTCAACGAAACAGGATTTTACAACACAGAACCTGGACAAGGTTTAAGAAATCAGCTGGCTAAAATCACAAAATAAGACCATTCCATAGATTTCTGAGAATCTAAGAGTTATTAGTTCGAAGTTAGGTAACTAACAGGTATGACCATAACTTAAGACTGCCTACGTTTAGGAGAATCATTATGGACTTACTTGAACAGGATAAGATTTTGAAAATGGGGTCTAGTAGTGAATGTATCCAAAAAATGAATTATGACCGATTTACTAAAGAAAGTAAATTTCTAGAAGGAAAAGGAACCAAAGAAAAGTGATAGTTCTGAGGGGAAAATTGAGCACCATGCTGTTAGTATATTAAGTCAAGTGGACAAGATAAAAACACTAATCACAATAGGGGATATTCGTCTTCCAAAATTATACCGAACGGTCCTAACCAGAATAGCTCTGATACAAAAATATAGTAAGTCTAACAAGACACTCAATATTGGCATAGAGGAACCGTAGGGGACTATAAAACCAATTAAGTAGAAAAACTCCACACAAATGTAGAGACAAGACTTAATTGCCGAATCAAATAACTTTAATTTCATGAGGATAAATATCTGATAAAAGTGCCGAGTGCCGTAGGGAGGCACCATTAATGGAAATTCCTAAATTTTTTCCAATCTAATTCTTAAAAACTTCTTCTAGGCATGTTGTCAATAAGTTGAGATATGGGGTTTCCCTATCTGATTCTTTTCTCAATCAGAGTTTTCGCATTATCTTTATGTAGTTTTGGGATTCCTATACCTCCTATAGAATGATCTTACTTTAACTTAAGAATCACCTATTCCTTGTATTTGAAGTGCTTTCATTACTACTAAAGTTTTGACAGTCAAAACCTTTCTCATATTCTATAAATGCCACACACAGTAGTTTATTGTACTCTGTTGATTTTTCCATATTTTGATAAATTAAACAAGATATGGTCAGTTGCAGAATACCAGCTTCTAAAGTTTGCCTGCTTTCTTGGTTGATTAATGCCTAACAAGGACACAAGTAGAGAATGACTGTTGCAAATGCTGTTGAGGACGTAAAGAGTACAATACGATTGAAATAAAAAAAAAAACATCAGTAGTTGGTGCTTAATGCATTATTAGTAAAGGAGCGAGTTGCTGAAAAAAAGAAGTGTAAAATATGTTTGGGTCTCGAAGAGAGGGATGATATGAATGTTGATATAAAAAAAGATACAAAATGATAGCTTTTCTCTCTCTCTCTCTCTCTCTCTCTCTCTCTCTCTCTCTCTCTCTCTCTCTATATATATATATATATATATGTATATATATATATATATATATATATATATATATATATATATATATAAGCCCTCGTTCATACCTCGTATGGTTCGTACAGCATACTTATTTAAAATTACATAAGACTTCGTAAGAAAATACGGGAAATACAAAATTAATTTTTAAAAATAACGTAAATTTACATATACTGACTTGAATGAAAAATACAACGAAATGAACGACGCAAGTCTTATTTCACGTCTTTTGAAAAGCAGGATGCTATAAGCCCAGGGGACCCAGCAGGGAAAATAGCCCAGTGAGGAAAGGAAACTAAGAAAAATGAAATATCTTAAGAATAGTAATCTATAAAAACTTTAACAAAATAAGAGGAAGAGAAACTAGATAGAACAGTGTGCCCGAATGTACCCTCAAGCAAGGGTATATATATATATATATAATATATATATGTATATATATATATATATATATATATATATATAAACACTCTACATTTTAATCAATGTAAATAGCTCGATTGATAAGAGTCCCCGCAGGCATGGTTTCGGTTAAGAGGCGTAGGTTCGAATCTTTGCCCAGCCAGAAACGGTTACCATGAAGGAATTTCCATTGGATATACATTCCCAAATATCGAATTCGATATTAAATGCCCCTGTGGTATATATGCCTATTCATATATGTTAACGCAATTACCAAAATGTTCGTGAATCTTAGGATTATTTAGTTAATATCAACATTTCCAGTATCTTTCAATCAATATTGATCTTTAACTAGCTAGGCGACGTATAATCTGATTATCATCATTGGATGAAGTTTAATTTATATTAATACAAAGACTCCCATTAAGGTGAGATTCCTCGGGTATCGATAGAGCAAGTTCGTACATCTTAATAAACTGCTTGCATTGTGGAGCTCTTTGCCACTGCCTGGTGATATGCTGGACTGGGGTTTTGATTCCCGCTACAGCTCGATAGTTTCTTATAGTGAATGAAGGCAATATGGAAAATAGCTAAGGGTTTATAAGAAAACAAACCCTACCAAGGGCATTACCATAAAGCAGTCATATACAAGATCCAAACATTTGATGAGAGAGATCGACGGGAAACAGCTAGAACCTTAAAGGTGGAAAATGCATTTGGAAAGCAATCAACTGCCTTCATTCTCTCTCTCTCTCTCTCTCTCTCTCTCTCTCTCTCTCTCTCTCAAAGCAGACGTATTTGCTTGATAGGAAATAAAACCTCCTACTAATTCTATCTCATTAAACCGTCTGAAACAACCAAAATATGTATTACATTATTGATAAACTGCAAATGAAAATCGTCCTGCTAAAAACCTCTCACATCTTCAATTCTTCTGATTATATCAAACTGGATTTCATCATGGCGGATGTTCC
>NC_090761.1:5909238-5924238 GCF_036898095.1 Palaemon carinicauda
AAACCATAAAAGTTGAATGTCATTATAAAAGTTAAATAGTTTTCAAAAGACCTGCTTCTGAAATAAATCTAAAAATGCCACTTGTATAGTAGGACACATCATATCCAAGAATCTTGGCAAGGACGAAACTGCCACCCTCACCTCGAGCCTAAAACAAATATCTATTCCTTAAGTTATTATAATTGGGGCATTCGGTCAACAAATGCCTCACTGTTAGAGGTACTAAACAGTCGTCACAACACGGTTGGTGCTGGCCCTTCAGCAGAAACTCGTGTGTCAACCGAGTGTGACCAATACGGAGACGACAAAGAGACGTCTCCCATTTTCGGGGCATCATGTTGTACCTCCAAGGAGATATGACATTTGTTACTTCTCTCATTTTAATGCCATCTTGACTATCCAAGTGCTGTTGCCATTTATTGAAAAGCAATTTCTTGACGTTAGGTAGGAAATCATTACACGGAATGGGATACCTTCTTGACAGCAACTCGGATGCAGCATTCTTTGCCAGTGAATCTGCCTTCTCATTCCCAGACACACCTACATGTGCTGGAACCCAACAAAATCAAACCCTTATACATCTCCGTCTAATAATAAAAAGCAATTTCAAAATCTTTAAAAATAGAGGGTTACTATAATTAAAAACTTCTAAAGCTTGAAGGACACTACTTGCATCACTAAAAATTTTAAAATTACCTTCCTTCTCCAACGCTATTTTCTCAATAGCGGTTAATATGACATACAGTTCGGCAGTAAATATGGAAGCTGTTAGAGGAAGTGCACCTCTGCAATTAAAACCATTACCATGTACTCCAAATCCAACGCCAGCATCAGATTTGGAGCCATCAGTATATATAAAAGTCGATCCTCTATGTTCTTCACCATGTTCCATAAAATGATACCTGGCTTCTAGGTAAGTCATATTCTTCTTAACTCCAATAAAGATATCAATGGTAATTTCCATGGAGGCGTTGATGATACCTTGAATGGAAGTACCTTACTTCTAGTTATATCCAGACTGTTTAATAATTGTTTCACCCGAAAGCCATAAGGTTGAGGAGATTTTGGGTGCAACACAAAGTATGTTGGGCCTTAGAAGGCTTGCAGTCTGAAAGGCTAAAGAATTAGGGAATCTTTGCAATCTGAATCAATACCGAATAGTGGAAGACATTCGGTAAAGGTCTTGAGGTAACTCTCCATCATCAACAAGGAGACTTGGGATAGGTGAGGTTCTAAATGCTCCTGTGGACAATCTAATACCAGCATGATGTATTGAATCTAATATCTTTAATTGGCTTGGGGTGGCTGAGGAGTATACTGCATTTCACATCCATAACTAATTTTGGAAAAAATGAAGGCCTTGTATAATTTTAAAATAGTATTGCGGTCAGCCCTCCATAATGTATGGGACAATACTTTTAAAAGATTCAGAGCCTCAACACATTTAGCTTTTAAAGCTTTTAGGTGAGAAACCCATGTAAGTCTACAATCAAATATCAAACCTGAAAATTTAGCTTCCCCTGCATATGAGATCCGTTGACCTTTAATATATATATATATATATATCCGGGTCTGGAAGTGCTTCCCGGATACGACAGAAATGTACAATAGTAGTTTTACTTGTCGAGAACATAAATCCATTCATATCGGCCCACTGGATAATTTTGTCAATTGAGAGTTGTAGTTTTCTTTCAACCATTGCCAATCTAGCTCCAGGAAATGATATGGAGAGATCATCCACAAATAATGTTGAGAGAACATCCCAAGGAATGGCTGAGGATAATCCATTAATTGCTAGTGCAAAAAGGGTTACACTCAGCACACTACCCTGACGAACTCCTCCTTCCTGGCATTTACTCTCTGATAGAGTTTCCCCCACTCTCACTTGAAAAACTCTATGTGAAAGAAATGCCTGAATAAGTAGTGACAGCTCTCCTCTCAATCCCAATTCATGAATTGTTTCAAGTATACCATATCTCCAAATGGTATCATATGCCTTTTCAAAGTAAAAAAAAAAAAAAAAAAAAACTGTCACATGGTGCTGTTTGGAAGCAAACGCTTCACAAATAGGGGACTCAAGTCATATCAACACATCAGTGTTTGAGTGCATTTTTCTGAATCCACATTGAATGGGTGATAAAATACCCTTCTTTATAAGGTACCACATCAGCCTTGCATTGACCATCTTCTCCATGATTTTAACAAGATGTCAATGCAATAGGTCGGTAGTTTGCTGCTAAAAACTTGCCCTTACCAGGTTTTAAAAAGGCTAAAATAAAATAAAAATCCTTGTATTAAAATGTACGTTTAATCATTGCATATGGAATTCTATCGGGTCCAGGGGCTGTATCGTTACAAGTGGAAAGTGCCAAATCTCTTTCAGTAAAAGGAGAATTATATGACTCTTTAAAATTTCTTTTCTTCTATGCTCCTACATTGGTGACCAGGAGCTACTACACACTTGCAAGATACATTTGAAAAATGATCGGCCAGAGCATTGCTCACATCATTTGTTTTAGTCACATACTGACCATTCACTTTAGGACTGGTGGTGGGTTTGGGGTAAATTTTCCGGCAATCTTTTTTGTTTTTGGTGTTCTACTGTTAATGGAGGAAACAAATGACACCCAAGACTAGCGTCTAGCTTCTTTCATGGCACGACGGAACTGTGCTCTATACTTTTTGTATGTTATCAAATTTTCATCAGTACGGCGTCTATGCAATCTAGTCAGAGACTGTGCAAGACTGTTAATTCTGAAGACCAGCAAGGGAACGGTCGTCGTTTGAATATTCCTGTTGTTTTGGGAATCGAATTGATTCCTGCTGTATGGAGAGTTCTATTCAGTACATCAATGGCATCATCAATACTTTCAAACTGTTCTGCACTCCCTTCGATTTCACTAAGCTCACAAAATTTAACCCAGTCTGCCTTGTCAAGATTCCATCGCGGCAATCTTTGTAAAGGCGGACCCTTGTTGGTGTTTATAATAATTGGTTCATGATCACTAGTATGCCAATCATCTAATGTCCTCCAATCGAAATCAAGAAGGCAGTTAGAGCTTGCAATTGAAAGGTCTGTACCAACCGTGTGTCACACGATCGTACATAAATTATTTTGTATATATTATGCTTGTATCTTCGCTCTTCCCTCGCACTAAAACGAACATGAAAATTCATGTCTCCGGTTTCCCTCTGTAACATTGTCTGTCTTGTGAACATGTTATGTCCTGTTGCCTTGAGGTTTTGTATATAAAAGAGAGTGTTCTATAATAATATAACTCAGTTGATTGCATCCTGCCTTTGAGTTCACAACCCCTCTCTCGGCCCGTCACAGGTCAATGCATGACAAGGTACCTGTCTGAACATGGAAATGTGTGGGCTCTCCTGTATTAAGATGTCCCACATCCTCATTCTCCACAATCGATGAGATAATATTGCCCCTTGTGTTTGCCAAAACATCACTTCATAAAGGATGTCTACCATTCATATCTCCCAGTAAGAGAAAAGGTTGAGGGAGTTGTTGAATGACCTCTACTAAATCATCATATAAAATATTATCACTTGGAGGTAAGTACAGAGAGCATATTGTATATTTTCTGCCTATATTGATTTGTACAACCACTGCCTGCAGGGGTGTACGAATACACAAAAGTATTTGGGGAACATCTCGACGAACGTACATGAGACTTCCACCATGGCTCCCTGCTTGTTGATTATATGGTGTTCTATAGCTAACATACTCTCGAGGACTAAGAGTGTTAGCATCAAGCTTACTTTCATGTAAACATACAATTATGGGGGAATGTTCATGAATTAAGATCTTAAGTTCTTCATATTTGGCCCTTAAACTCTGAAAATTCCATTGCAAAATTGAGGAGAAAACTATGGATTATTTCAGGTAGACATCTTGGACGAGGTCTTCCCATTAGCAGTTTTTAATCTATCATTATTACCTGTAGGTTTCTTCAGAGATGGTCTTGATATGTTAGGTTTTACATTTGTACTTTTTTGTGCGTCCTTCTGACCTATTTGAGGCGGATGGTGGACCTCAACTTGAATTTCTGATTTATTCAATTTATCTTCTGGTTCATTAGAAACATCAAGGGACAAAACATCAAATTTATTTGATGTCATAACTTTAATGTTTCTAATGGAGGGGGTGAGAGAGATGGAGGTCTCTCTATTTTACGATTAATAGATGGTGGGTTTCTAGGTTTTTGCACCTTTCCCACTACAGGTGCATCAGTAAGTTGGTTTTAAGTGGAACCTCCATCAAATCAGGCAAGGACATGGCCTGTGAGAGATTTGTACTAGTTTTTGTAATAGACGAGGGTTGTACAGAAATGGGCAATGCCTTAGCATTAATACGCCATGGTAAAGCCTCAGGAGGTAATATGCTTACCTCGTTATTTGACATTTTATCAGATGGTATATTTCTTTTTCTAGAGCTATTGGCAGTACTGGGTGGGTTTGATTTTAAAGCCTTAGCATAGCTATTTGATTTACTTAATAGTCTTTTGGTATGTCCCACACTTATATGTTCTAAACTAGATTTGTTAAGGGCAGCTACTTCCAACTTATACCACTCGCAGCTCTTGTCTGTGGATTTATTATGCAAGTTGCAATTTAAACACCTCTCTCCTAGTGCACATTCTCCATGGTAAGATTTGGAGCAAATACCACACATTTTCTCAATTTTGCAAATCTTAGACGGGTGTCCAAATTTAAAACAATTAAAACACTGCAGTGGCTTCTGCTTGAATGGGTGTACTTTAATTATTTCGTTTTCAATAGTACATCAGCATCCTGGAACGTTAGGATTATCATTGATGTACCTGGGACTTTGTGAACTTTCCATACATTTAGTGGACACATGGCCAGTATCTCCTCCTCTGTAAATGCATACAGATCTCTGTTAAAAACTAACCACCCCCCCCCCCATAGCTAAAATTCAGGTGGGGTTTGACATCTAACTTAATGTCATCATTACTTGTTTTCATGTTGGACAGTATTACAGACTGTGTACTTGATTTGGCATGGATAAGGAAACTATTTTTTCCAAAACAAGATATATCGCCTGGCGCAATAGTTCCTACTTTTTTCTGAATCAATTTGTATATTTTAAAATAATTACCTGTAACCCCCTTTGATTCAGCTATAAGCCACATCGGTGGTTTTGGCTTTCTCTGGGAGGGCATAACCAAATCTGCGTCTTTTTTCAACCAATCGGCAGGCCTATACACATCCAAATCTTTTGGTACCTTATCGCAGAGAGCAGCCACGACATTCAATTTTAATATTATTCAAGTTACTTATTGCACTAAATGCTTTGTCATAGCTACTGCTTATTTATTTTATACATCCATAGCATTCAAATGCTTTATATAGATCATCGTAGGTTGTCTCTATTGGAATTTGTGTAACATGAAGGATTCCAAGTTTCCTTGTGTTACCCAAATTACTCGATTTTGGAATATTAGTAGAATGGTCCTTTACCGTTCCGAGGTCATCAACAGAATTTCCCATATTAAAATTATCAGAGGTCGTCAACAGTGCCGAGGGGGATTCAGCATATCCAGGGGATGGGGAGTCAGTATTTGAAGGGTCCATAGTTAAGGGTGGGATTTTCTTTAATTTTTTTCTTTTTTTTCATTGTTGGTTTACCTGCTTGAGAATTTTAAGAAAGTATCATACGTTGGAAAGAAAATTTGCATTCTCTACTATCAGCACAATGAGAGTATACTTCCCAGATGGACCACTCCATACCCAACCCGAAGGATAGCACAAAAACAGATATAGAGGCACAGGTGTAAGCTAAACTCGCCTGTTAGGTCTGAAACCAAGGAAATATGAAATCATCCTCCCCATATCTGTAATGATGGGCTTCCGGCCAGAAGCCAAGAGTCCCACCTCAAGGTCTGGATCCCCCTGGATTCCGATGCCCCAACCTTGAGAGTAGTTCCGCCAAAAAAAGTTCAAACCATATAGCTTTGAATGCAAATACCTCCCAACCGTGATCCCTTCTCCTATTCATCTAAGCAGGCAGAAATAACAAACGTGGAAATGTCCACGCCATTTAAGTAAAATAAAAATAAATAAATAAATGAACAAATACAATAAATATATTTATATATGCATCCATCTACACACACACACACACACACACACACACACACACATACATATATATATATATATATATATATATATATATATATATATATATATATATATATATATATATATATATATATATATATATATATATATATATATATATATACATTATATATATATATATATATATAATGTATATATATATACATATATATATATATATATATATATATATATATATATATATACTTAAAAGAAATAATACTCAGAGTTAGGATAGCAAGACAAAAGAAAGTTGATAAGATTAGGAGAAGGTCGAAGTAATATTGAGCAGAAGGAATAGAGGAAAGGGAGTGAAATTTAGATTCGAACTTGGGGAGCAATGTCCTCAAGTTCGAGAGGCCTCTTGCCCGTCACAATTCTTCAAAAATATGAAGAAACTACATGACTGCGTCAAGGCATTCTCTCATTAAGAGGGGAAATGTAAGATAAAGAAATGGACATATCCCGGATATTTAATGTGAATGACAGAATGGGTTCCTAGAGAATGCAAAAGAAGCACGGGAAGGAAGAGAAGATGATGGCTTGACAAACTAAGAAATGCCTCTCTCTCTCTCTCTCTCTCTCTCTCTCTCTCTCTCTCTATATATATATATATATATATATATATATATATATATATATATATATATATATATATATATATTGACTATCAAACACTGAAATATGCTATATATGCTATATATGAGATATTGGAAGACCTTTTCTGGGTTAAGTGGTACTGTAACACTTTCAATTCACCTCTACAACAATAACACAAAAGATGATGAGAACAATTTCATTTAAATGTCCTTTTATAAATAATAAATGTTTGAATACATTGTTTATAAGACTTTCGTCAAGTTTAAACTTTCATGGGCTGCTGTTTTTCAATTCTACAAAATTTCTTTATCATACAACATTCTATAATACGTTCTCCTATTTCTTCATAATACATAATCTCTTTAGCCCCTTGTCAATTAATGTTGTGATTACATTCACTCACATTTTGCAACCCTACCTGTTCCGTTTCCTGATCGAACATTATGATTATATCATATTTTCTTCCGAGAGTTTCTCCACCTGACTCACATTTCTTACTAGAATACATCCATTATGATTTAGAGGTTAATTTATGACTAAAAAATCCTTCAAAGTACTAATTTAAAATAACATGAAAAATTTCAGTTAACTTGGGAATATTCATGATTACTTGTGGAAATGTAAATTGAGAAGGTATTTCATATCAAAACATAAAAATCAGTTCTAGCGTTCCATAAGAAGTTTCTCTTTCTTTATTAAAAGTATTGTCAAAACATTGCAATTTTCGGGGATTCTGACCTCGTGTAATTAGAATGAAAAAAAAAAATAACTTTTCATTAGGCTTTTACTCTTTGTGAGAAATATTCAGTAGCTAAATCACATGGTTGAAGCGAGGATTGAATTAAAGAAAAAATCATACAATCCAACGTACTTTAGAATATTATTATCATTATTATTACAAGCTAGAATATATCACTAGTTGGAAAAGCAAGATGTTATAAGCCGAACAGCTCCAACAAGGAAAAATAGCCCAGTGAGGAGAGGAAACAAGGAAATAAATAGGATACAAGGGGAAGAACAAATCAGTAGAATAAGACATTTTAAGAACAGTAACAACATTAAATTAGATCCTTCACATAAAAAAACACACACATACAGAGAGGAAGAGAAATAAGCTAGAGCAGCATGACCTTGTATACCACCAAGCAAAGTACAGAGGCCATAACACTACCCTCTCCAGAAAACAATGGCCTAATTTTGTAGTGACCTCCTAGAAGAGCTGCTTACCATAGCTAAAGAGTCTCTTCAACCCTTACCAAGAGGAAATAAGTCACTGAACAATTACATTGCAGTAGTTAACTCCTTGAGCGAAGAAGAATTCTTTTGTAATCTAAATGCTGTCAGGTGTATGAAGACAGAGAAGAATCCGGTAAGAATAGGCAAGACTATTCGGTGATGTGTAGATAAAGACAAAATAATCTGTAACCAGAGAGGGATACAATATACTGTGTGTACGGTCTAGAGGTAGCATCTCAATGGGTGGCTGGTGTCTCCCATTTCAAAAGTTATAAGTCTCCTTCACAAGTATAAGTTTTCTATCTGTATTACCAACTTTTGAAAGTTAATTTCCAAATAAGAGAATATGGCCTATTGTCACCAATTGATTCAGAAGGATTTAGGGGAGAGAGAGAGAGAGAGAGAGAGAGAGAGAGAGAGAGAGAGAGAGAGAGAGAGAGAGAGAGAGAGAGAGAGGTACCAACTCACACACAGACACACAAGGAGTAGAGACAGGTGAATAACAAACTTAAGGCGCCAACTTGAGTGTGTGAAAGAGAAGGGGCAGGAGGAGGCAATCTCTCTCTGGGGAAGGGGAGCGGGGGTGAAGTGGCCGGAGGGGCCTGTTTGAAGGAGAGACAGGAGAGTGGTTGATCCAATATTTACTCCTCAGCGGTGTATTCACGGCAGGGGGCCGAAGCTGAGGGGGGTCCTTATTGAACAGACTATTACCAGGCTCTTTGATATATAATTGAGACATTATGCTTCCATTTGGGCCATTATCAGAAGCTCCTCTGTCCGCTCCTATCACTGCTATATGGATGGATAGCTGAGAGCTGCTTTTTTTTTGTGTTACTTTTTTTTTTCTTTTCTGTGATTTCCGAGGATTTGGGGACAATGGAAAGGATATTGGGTTTCTCTGCAATAGAGCTCTCTCTCTCTCTCTCTCTCTCTCTCTCTCTCTCTCTCTCTCTCTCTCTCTCTCTCTCTCTCTCTCTCTCTGTCCTACTAAGTATCTACCAATACTTTATGAACATCCAGCAATATAGATATAAAAAAACCTGGAGAGAAATCTCCTTTAG
Organism: Palaemon carinicauda; assembly: GCF_036898095.1. Lineage (NCBI taxonomy): Eukaryota > Metazoa > Arthropoda > Malacostraca > Decapoda > Palaemonidae > Palaemon > Palaemon carinicauda. The sequence goes on from NC_090761.1 coordinate 5,918,295, forward strand.
TTTTTCATATATTCCAGGTGAATGTCTGCTAAAAATAAATAACTATACATATATATTCAAGTGCCTCCATTACATTTTATCTATGCATCACAAGAGCTCATATTTCTAAAGTGACATTATCATCATGGAAAGACGCTATCATTTTCTAATGGTTAATAATAAATGGCATGAGATATAAAGTTTGACAATTCCCTTTCACCCTCTTTATCACTCTCTGTGACTAACCATCACTCAAACAATATGTTGCTGAGAAAAAAAGAAAACTGTGTTCGAGTGTGTGCGTATGTACGCATGCACCTTAACGGCAATGAAAATAATTCAACAAAGGCTTTTATAGAAAGCTCCTGATCACATTCGAAAGAGATAAATCTAACGCGTATAATTCATCTTCCAATAGATGGAAATGGCGTTCTATTTGCTCTGTATCAAAATTACAGGTGAAATGTATAATCATTAATGTTGTCTTTGACAAATTCCTTTTTTTACGCTCGCCATAATTCATTAAAGTTTCAGGTGATATATTTTTGTTATTATGCTCCTGGGAAGATGATCGATCTTAAATCTGCTGGATAGAATACCTGATAAACAGACGCAAAGTACGATCATTGACAGGTCCAGTCTCGGGGGAGAATACAAAGGTAATAAAAATAGATGGAAAGCCTGAAAGACGCGGGAATAGAATTTACTTGATAGTGAGGGTGGGGGGGGGGGGGGGTTAAAGTGGCTGGGATAGAGGGATGACCTCAAACGGGGAAGGGATCGAAGGTGAAGAAGTGTTAAGGTGCAGAGTACGTGTCATTGGATATACAGTATTCTGATGGAAATGTCTTTACATTTGGAAGCTCGTTTCCAGAAATTTTCTGTTATTTTCTACAGAAACTTTTATTCTTTTGCCATTTCTTTCGTGGCCTCTAACTTTTCTTATTGGAGCCCCTAAATTGTACAGATGTTTTTACAGTTAAAGTTGCCAATTGGCTATAAATGATAATAATAACAATAATAATAATTGGTTTCTTTGTAATAAAAATAATATTTGGTCTGTTTCTTTAATCAAGATGTGAGAAATGTTCCCTATCTTAAATAACCATTGATATAAAGTTTCTGTTACTCCTAGTGATTTAGAATACTATGAAAACCTCAATATGTACTATATAGCTACTAATTTCGAAGAATAGTTCCATCATTTTCCATTGGGGTGGCATATAATCTGTATGCACTATCATGGAACAATCCAGAATGCCATTAATTTGCCTATCTTGCTTCAACAGAAAGATTACTGTGGTTTTTTAAGTAACTTCAAACCTGAAAATGTTGAAAGATATGGGGCCGAGCTTACAGAACAGCCTCATATTTTGAACATGTTAAAAATAAAATTTTTCTTTGGTGATATGAACCACCAATCTGACATGCTGAAGAACAACGTTTTAATCAACCCAAAACCACAAGAGGAATATAACTTAAGTATTTCACTTTCAGGCGGCTCAAATTCCCTGGAACCTTAATATTAACAAATATCAACAGGATATGGCAATGGCTACTTGAAGACAGTAATTGTGCGAGCGAAAAGCGAGCATCCCATTATTCACCGAAAGCTCACCTTACAAAGCGGAAAGGAATGGTGACAGTACCCTAGTGACAACATATTTACCTACATGCTGCCAACACACAAGGATTTCCCTATGGTCATGAGATAAGATAAAAAAATATTTCCACTAAGGAATTATTAAAGTTCGTTCATCATGGCCAATTTTAGATAAGTGGCTGAAGGTACATATCATGAAATGACAATTTCAATTAACTTTTGCAATATCACTTTCATGTATCATCGACAAGCTTGAATCCAAAAGGTGTCTCGTAAGTATGAATCGGATATAACGAAAATATCACATTTTGTGAAGAAATTAAAATTGTTCCAGTCTGTGACGAGTCTTTGGATCTTAAATAAATTCCTACTGCAGGATATGATTAGTATAATAATCAAATAACCCGGTGCAATTTAGCCTCAAATGACCAATTGCCAGATAACCAGTACAATTTAGTCTCAAATGACCAACTGACAAATGGCCAGTACTATATCGTCTCAAATGGCCATCTGCCAAATAGCCAGAACTATTGAGTCTCAAATGACCAACTGCCAAATGGCCAGAACTATTTAGTCTTAAATGACCAACTGCCAAATGATCAGAAATATTTAGTCTCAAATGACCAACTGCCAAATGATCAGAAATATTTAGTCTTAAATGACCAACTGCCAAATGATCAGAAATATTTAGTCTCAAATGACCAACTGCCAAATGATCAGAAATATTTAGTCTCAAATGACCAACTGCCAAATGGCCAAAACTATTTAGTCTTAAATGACCAACTGCCAAATGATCAGAAATATTTAGTCTTAAATGACCAACTGCCAAATGATCAGAAATATTTAGTCTTAAATGACCAACTGCCAAATGATCAGAAATATTTAGTCTCAAATGACCAACTGCCAAATGATCAGAAATATTTAGTCTCAAATGACCAACTGCCAAATGGCCAGAACTATTTAGTCTTAAATGACCAACTGCCAAATGATCAGAACTATTTAGTCTCAAATGACCAACTGCCAAATGATCAGAAATATTTAGTCTCAAATGACCAACTGCCAAATGATCAGATATATTTAGTCACAAATGACCAACTGCCAAATGGTCAGAAATACTTAGTCTCAAATGACCAACTGACAAATGACCAGTACTATTTAGTCTCAAATGACCAACTGACAAATGGCCAGTACTATATAGTCTCAAATGACCAACTGCCAAATGGCCAGAACTATTTAGTCTCAAATGACCAACTGCCAAAATGGCCAGAACTATTTAGTCTAAAATGACCAACTGCCAAATGATCAGAAATATTTAGTCTCAAATGACCAACTGCCAAATGATCAGAAATATTTAGTCTTAAATGACCAACTGCCAAATGATCAGAACTATTTAGTCTCAAATGACCAACTGCCAAATGATCAGAAATATTTAGTCTCAAATGACCAACTGCCAAATGATCAGAAATATTTAGTCTCAAATGACCAACTGCCAAATGGCCAGAACTATTTAGTCTTAAATGACCAACTGCCAAATGATCAGAACTATTTAGTCTCAAATGACCAACTGCCAAATGATCAGAAATATTTAGTCTCAAATGACCAACTGCCAAATGATCAGAAATATTTAGTCTCAAATGACCAACTGCCAAATGGCCAGAACTATTTAGTCTTAAATTACCAACTTCCAAATGATCAGAAATATTTAGTCTCAAATGACCAACTGCCAAATGGCCAGAACTATTTAGTCTTAAATGACCAACTGCCAAATGATCAGAACTATTTAGTCTCAAATGACCAACTTCCAAATGATCAGAAATATTTAGTCTCAAATGACCAACTGCCAAATGATCAGAAATATTTAGTCTCAAATGACCAACTGCCAAATGGCCAGAACTATTTAGTCTTAAATGACCAACTGCCAAATGATCAGAAATATTTAGTCTCAAATGACCAACTGCCAAATGATCAGAAATATTTAGTCTCAAATGACCAACTGCCAAATGATCAGAAATATTTAGTCTCAAATGACCAACTGCCAAATGGCCAGAACTATTTAGTCTTAAATGACCAACTGCCAAATGATCAGAACTATTTAGTCTCAAATGACCAACTGCCAAATGGTCAGAAATACTTAGTCTCAAATGACCAACTGACAAATGACCAGTACTATTTAGTCTCAAATGACCAACTGACAAATGGCCAGAACTATTTAGTCTCAAATGACCAACTGCCAAATGGCCAGAACTATTTAGTCTTAAATGACCAACTGCCAAATGATCAGAAATATTTAGTCTCAAATGACCAACTGCCAAATGATCAGAAATATTTAGTCTCAAATGACCAACTGCCAAATGATCAGAAATATTTAGTCTCAAATGACCAACTGCCAAATGGTCAGAAATACTTAGTCTCAAATGACCAACTGACAAATGACCAGTACTATTTAGTCTCAAATGACCAACTGACAAATGGCCAGTACTATATAGTCTCAAATGACCAACTGCCAAATGGCCAGAACTATTTAGTCTCAAATGACCAACTGCCAAATGGCCAGAACTATTTAGTCTTAAATGACCAACTGCCAAATGATCAGAAATATTTAGTCTCAAATGACCAACTGCCAAATGATCAGAAATATTTAGTCTCAAATGACCAACTGCCAAATGATCAGAAATATTTAGTCTTAAATGACCAACTGCCAAATGATCAGAAATATTTAGTCTCAAATGACCAACTGCCAAATGGTCAGAAATACTTAGTCTCAAATGACCAACTGACAAATGACCAGTACTATTTAGTCTCAAATGACCAACTGACAAATGGCCAGAACTATTTAGTCTCAAATGACCAACTGCCAAATGGCCAGAACTATTTAGTCTTAAATGACCAACTGCCAAATGATCAGAAATATTTAGTCTCAAATGACCAACTGCCAAATGATCAGAAATATTTAGTCTCAAATGACCAACTGCCAAATGATCAGAAATATTTAGTCTCAAATGACCAACTGCCAAATGGTCAGAAATACTTAGTCTCAAATGACCAACTGACAAATGACCAGTACTATATAGTCTCAAATGACCAACTGCCAAATGGCCAGAACTATTTAGTCTCAAATGACCAACTGCCAAATGGCCAGAAATATTTAGGCTTAAATGACCAACTGACAAATGGCCAGTACCATTTAGACTCAAATGACCAACTACCAAATGGCCAGTACTATTTAGTGTCAAATGACCAACTGCCAAATGGGCAGAAATATTTAGTCTCAAATGACCAACTGACAAATGGCCAGTACTATTTAGTCTCAAATGACCAACTGCCAAATGGCCAGAACTATTTAGTCTCAAATGACCAACTGCCAAATGGCCAGAACTATTTAGTCTCAAATGACCAACTGCCAAATGGCCAGAACTATTTAGTCTCAAATGACCAACTGACAAATGGCCAAAACTATTTAGTCTTAAATGACCAACTGCCAAATGATCAGAAATATTTAGTCTTAAATGACCAACTGCCAAATGATCAGAAATATTTAGTCTTAAATGACCAACTGCCAAATGATCAGAAATATTTAGTCTCAAATGACCAACTGCCAAATGATCAGAAATATTTAGTCTCAAATGACCAACTGCCAAATGATCAGAAATATTTAGTCTCAAATGACCAACTGCCAAATGGTCAGAAATACTTAGTCTCAAATGACCAACTGACAAATGACCAGTACTATATAGTCTCAAATGACCAACTGCCAAATGGCCAGAACTATTTAGTCTCAAATGACCAACTGCCAAATGGCCAGAAATATTTAGGCTTAAATGACCAACTGACAAATGGCCAGTACTATTTAGACTCAAATGACCAACTACCAAATGGCCAGTACTATTTAGTGTCAAATGACCAACTGCCAAATGGGCAGAAATATTTAGTCTCAAATGACCAACTGACAAATGGCCAGTACTATTTAGTCTCAAATGACCAACTGCCAAATGGCCAGAACTATTTAGTCTCAAATGACCAACTGCCAAATGGCCAGAACTATTTAGTCTCAAATGACCAACTGCCAAATGGCCAGAACTATTTAGTCTCAAATGACCAACTGACAAATGGCCAGTACTAAAGTCTTAAATGACCAATAAAGTCCACGTTCGTAACCTGTCCTCAGTAGAGCAACATTACTGACTTCGGGGTTATCGCATTATAAAAAAAAAAAAAAAAAATAGAGCCAAATATAGTGAATTTTACCTTTGCCCAATACAGATAAGGGATTTTTCCCCTTAAAGCGTAAGTTTTAGATTTAATACCATACATTTGTAGACTCCATTTAATTCAGAGCAAAGGTTTGGCAATCCATATACTATT
>NC_090761.1:5929238-5941738 GCF_036898095.1 Palaemon carinicauda
TGAGGTGAACCTACTCTGTGCCCTTTGGATACGCCGTTTACCTAAACCAGTACGCGCTGCCATACCCTATGTCGATAGTTTACCCATAAAGGACTTGATGACCAAAGCCGACGCCCTTATGGACAGCCACTTCAAGACCTCCATCAACGCCTCCACCCCTGACGACGAGGATGCCTATTCAACGTCAACCGAAGCTGACGTGAATGCTGTAGGACATACACGCCTACCCCGTGACGTGCCGAAGCGGCGACAAAGCCGCCCACCACCCGCCAATCGCTCGCGCTCCAACGAACGACTTCTACAGCCACTTACTACCTCCCATCCGCCGCAGTTTTGCTACTACCACTTCAGATTCGGGGCAACCGCGAAGAAATGTGCTAAAGATTGTCAGTGGCCAAAAAACGTGTAAGTAGGCCATCGCTTGTGGCGGTGGGCTCCCATGTTTCTAATCTTTTCTTTTTACAGGATGCAGGAACGGGCGTGCGATTTTTGGTAGACACGGGTGCTTGTCGTTCTCTTTTGCCAAGGAAACTCTTCAAGGCACAACGTAGTCTGTCTACATCTGCCGACGTCCGCTTGGTAGCTGCCAACGGATCTGCGATACCCACCTACGGTTACAAGAACCTCACATTATCGTTCGGAAACGGTAAATTCAATTGGAAGTTTCTCATTGCTGACGTCACAATGCCAATCCTCGGTGCGGATTTCCTCTCTCATTTCCACCTTCTGGTCAATGTCGCCCACCGACGATTGGTCAACGCAGACTCATACTTGTCGACACCTCTTCAACCCGCCCCCTCTAACCTCGCTCTCCACATCAGCGCACCCACGGATGCCTATGCCCACCTCCTCACGTCATACCCGGAAGTTTTCCGTCCAGAACTTCGCCAAACGCCCACGGTTCCTGCCAAGCACGGTATTTATCACCATATCAAGACGACAGGACCCCCAGTCTTCGCAAATTTCAGACGTCTGGCACCGGAACGATTGGCAGCCGCCAAACAGACGTTCGCCGAAATGGAGAAAATGGGCCTTTGCCAAAAGGCCTCCAGCCCATGGTCGTCACCCTTACATATCGTTCTGAAGAAAGACGGCTCCCTCCGTCCGTGCGGGGATTACAGGCGCCTGAACATGCAAACAGAACCGGATCACTACCCCCCTCCCAAACATTGCCGATGTAACCTCCTACCTACAAAGCGAAGGTTTTCTCTACGCTCGACCTCCTGAAGGGGTATTATCAGGTGCCTATGAACCCAGAAGACATCCCCAAGACCGCCATCACCACTCCGTTTGGCACATACACCTTCAATTACTCCTGTTTTGGCCTTCGTAATGCTGGGGCAACGTTTCAACGTCTCATGGATGGCATCTTAGGGGACCTCCCTTTCTGTGTATGTTATGTGGACGACATACTTGTGTTCTCCTCCTCAAAAGAGGAACACCTCCGTCACCTGAGCATCGTGCTCAACCGCCTGCAACAACACGGCCTTGTAGTCCGGTACAACAAGTGTACCTTTGGCGCCAACGAAGTGTCGTTCTTAGGGCACCGTATCACTCCTGAAGGAGTCCATCCCCTCCCTGAGAAGGTAGCAGCCGTTCAGAATTTCCCCGCGCCCTCGACCGTCAAAGCTCTGCAGGAATTCTTGGGCATGATCAACTATTATCACCGTTTTCTGCCAGCCATTGCCGCCACTCTTGCTCCCCTCTACGCCTCCCTCAAGGGCAAGCCAAAGGACCTGAAGTGGGGTCCCCTTCAAGAAGCAGCCTTCTGCAATGCAAAGAAGGCCCTATCAACTGCTGCGGCTCTCACTTTTCCTATCCCACACGCCCCTCTTCTTCTCTCCACCGATGCCAGCGACGTCGCTATTGGTGCAGTACTCGAGCAGGTGGTCAAAAGCTCGCCCCGCCCATTGGCCTTCTTCAGCATAAAACTGTCCAAGGCAGAATCGGGTTATTCTACCTTCAATCGAGAATTGCTGGCGGTGCACTTGGCTGTCCGTCACTTTCGCCATTTCTTAGAAGGTACGCCCTTCATCATTCGCACAGACCACATGCCTCTGGTGCACACCTTCACTCAACAGTCTGACGCCTGGTCCGCCCGTCAACGCCGACATCTCTCCGCCGTGGCTGAATACAATTGCACCCTCCAATACGTCCCTGGGAAAATGAATCCCGTTGCCGATGCCCTGTCAAGAAACACGTTGGCTGCCGTTCAACTGGGATTGGATTACAACGCCCTGGCTGAAGCCCAACGACAGGATCCAGAGTATCAAGCTTGTAGGATATCCTGCACGTCCCTCCGTTGGGAAGATTTTCCCCTTGAAGACTGCAACACCACCCTCCTCTGTGACGTCAGTACTGGTAGACCGCGACCTTGGATTCCTTCTCCCATGCGCCGACAGGTGTTTGATTTCATCCACGGCCTTTCACATCCCTCGTGCCGTTCTACTGCACAGCTGCTGAAGGCAAAGCTCATTTGGCACGGCATTTCTAAGGAAGCTAAGGATTGGGTCCGTGCCTGTACTACTTGCCAAACTTCCAAAGTACATCGACACACGGATTCAGGAGTGGGCACCTTTCCTCAACCTCAGCGTCGTTTTGCACACATTCACGTCGATGTTGTAGGCCCCTACCCACATCACAAGGACATCGTTACCTGTTTACCGTCATTGACCGCTCCACTCGTTGGCCTGAAGCCATTCCCATGGAAACTGCAACGTCCGCCTCATGTACATCTGCCTTACTCTCTGGATGGATTTCAAGATTCGGTATCCCTGAGCATATTGCTTCTGACAGGGGAACCACCTTCACCTCTCAATTGTGGACGTCATTAACGAATCTCCTGGGCATCACCCTACATCAGACAACGGCCTACAACCCCGCTGCCAATGGAATGGTTGAACGTTTTCATCGCACCCTCAAAGCAGCTTTGATGTCCCGCTGCAAGGATTGCAACTGGTTTACTCAGCTTCCCTGGGTCCTCCTTGGACTAAGGACCACTCCTAAAGACGCCCTCGACGTCTCGGCAGCTGAAATGGTGTATGGCGATCCGCTGGTCGTCCCTGCCGAATTTTTTCCTTCTACAACCTCCTCCGACGATCTCCAGCGCATACTTCACGTCGTGGGAAAATTTACTCCGTGCCGCCAGACTTACAAGCCCCCAGCGAAGCATCACATACCAACGGACTTGCACTCTGCAACGCACGTCTTCCTGCGCAACGACACCAGCAAGCCACCACTAACGCCCCCTTACACGGGCCCTTTCCTTGTGATCCGACGCAGTCCGAAAGCATTCCTCCTAAACATTCGGGGCAAAGAAGACTGGGTCTCCATTGATCATCTAAAACCTGCTTATCTTCTGCCAGATGACCCGCCTACAGTTCGCCTCTCTAGATCAGGGCGCCCTATTTAACATGTACAGTATGTCATTTTTAGGGGGGAGCCATGTACCAACCGTGTTTCACACAATTGTACATAATTCCTTTTGTATATATTATGCTTGTATCTTCGCTCTTCCCTCGCACTAAAACGAACATGAAAATTCATGTCGGGTTTTCCTCTGTAATATTGTCTGTCTTGTGAACTTGTTATGTCCTGTTGCCTTGAGGTTTTGTATATAAGGAGAATGTTCTACAATAATATAACTCAGTCGTGTCCAACCTGCCTTTGAGTTCAGAGCCTTACTCGGCGCCGTCACACTAGCAACACACCAGAAATCATCCCCACAAAATTGTTTTGATAACTTAATATTTAGAAATCAATAAATCAACTTTTATCCACATTATTTACGCCATGATCTCAGCAATATTTTCTGCTCCTGCTAAAATATTTCTTTACTTTTAGAGTGACAATAACAAATATTAAAAGTAGAAACTTAGTGGCGTTATCTTGATTTTTTTCTGAATCAATGAGCCATGAAATCACAACTGAAAATTAAGTGGGAAAGAGAGGTTAAGTTAGCTGGTAAAAAAATAGTTGTATCATAATGAGGCAAGGCTTATAGAGTAAGGAAAAAATTATTTTAATAATTTAATATTTAGAAAATCAATCAATCAACTTTTATCCATATTATTAAGGCTATGATCTAAGCAACATAGTCTGCTCCTGCTAAAATATTTACTTATAGAGTGACAATAATCTATTTCAAAAGTAGTAACTCAGTAGCTTTATCTTGATTTTTTTTTCTTAATCAGTGAGCTATGAAATTACAACTGAAAATTAAGTGGGAAAGATAGTTTCTTAGAGGGTAAGTTTGCTGGTAATTAATAGTTGTATCATAATGAGGAAAGTCTTACAGAATAAGGAAAAAATTTTTTTTGATAACTCATATTCAAAAATCAATCCATCAACTTTTAGCCACATTTTTCAGGCTATGATCTGAGCAGTATTTTCTGCTTCTGCTAAAATATTACTTCACTGAAGACCATAATGAATCTAAAAGTAGAAACTCCGTGGCTTAATAAATAAACTATGAAATCACAACTGAAAATTAAATGGGAATAATTGTTTCTCTACTTACGAGGGTAAGTTTGATGGTTTTTTGGTTCTAAGAAACACGACATAATTCCTACGATCGTGTTAACATTATCACGTCAGTTGCATTTCAGCAACTCGCTCTACACATGACCGTCGTTCTTTGTTCGAAGTCAAAAGAGAGGGAGAAAGGAAAATCATTAACACAATCTTTCTCCTTTTTCACATCAGTTTAGACCCGAAGCCATAATTGCCACCGCTTTGCGTGATGTTTTGCCCTGGCAAGGCGGGTCCCAAATGACAGAATTCAAGAGAAATTTTTGCTGTAAAACGGCGGAAAGGAGGAGAAATTGCACGTGTTGGCAAGACAAAGAAATCAAAGATGCCGTGATTGCAAACTTAACTACCGACAGAACGGAAGGATTTGGTTGACTGATGTATTTATTGGTGGAACAAAGATTTAGTAGCTTGCTTAACTTGAGGGGAACAAAGGGGCTTCAAGTTTGCACAACATTTTGGAACAAAGTCACTTTTCAGGATTAAGGAACTAGGAGTTAAAAAGAAAACCTAAATTCACGAAACAGCAGACATCAAAGTATGAGTAATTCCTAACATTTGGAACTAAGGACTAAAAATTGTGCGTAATATTATGGATCAAAGTGAATCCATTATGCCGGGCAACCGAATAGAAGCGATTGACTTCGCAAAACGAAATCCAACGATCACCGACGCCATTCCATATGGACCAAAACGACTAAATGTTTCCTTTAAAAAATCTTTGGATAAGTAAGTACCCTGGGTCCAAAACGAGCACAAACAAACGCATGACATCCGTAATTCCCGGAATTTGAAATAACCACTTTAATTACAGCACGCAGGTTATGAGAGTAATTTCTCTAATCACTGCATCGATTGTGTACCTGAAATAGCTCATTTATAGGTAGTAATAATTTCAGCAGGAGAACGTATTTTTTCCTTTACCCTTTTTCTTTTTTTTATGGTAGTCGTATCCAAAAAATCCAAAAGAGCTATTTATTGAATATTGTATAGGTTTTATTTCGCAAAACTCAAATACAAACACATCAAAATATAAAATTAAAATAGAGAAAGAGAGTCAAATTTACCAATAGTGCCATAGCCTCTGTACCATGGTCTTCCACTGTCTTGGCGGTACACTCGGGCACAATATTCTATCTCATTTCCCTTCCACTCGTTTTTATTTTTCTATTTCTAGTTTATATATGAAAGATTTATTTTAATGTTTACTGTTATTAATATAGTCTATTTTAATTGTTAATTACTTCTCTTATTTTACTTATTTCCTCATTTCCTTTACTCATTGAGATATTTTCCCTGTTGGAGGCCAAGGGCTTACAGCATCCTGCTTTTCCCATTAGGGTTGTAGCTTAACAAATAATAATAATAATAATAATAATAATAATAATAATAATAATAATAATAATAATAATAATAATAATAATAATAATAATGGTCAAGTTCCAGCTTCCGTTTTGAGACTGATATCATGAACCAATAGCAAACAATATTAAACTTAAAAAACAAAATTATAAAAATAATTTTTTTTTTTTTGTAAGTTAATGAAGCTTAGGCGATGTCAACATTTATTTTCCTTGGGTAGATTACAAAATCTTGGGATGCACCGTTTGAAGTTTGATCTTGTAAACAAATATTTTGTAATGGAAAACGGTCATATACTGTAATCGATTCAAAGATAGACCCACAGACATACATATACAGTATATATATATATATATATATATATATATATATATATATATATATATATATATATATATATAATTTAAGTGATTAGATTTTTATTTCAAGTAGTTTTGTTACGAAGTCTTATGTATTCTTGTTAAAAGGTATGCTGCATGACACAAACGCTAGGGATTACATCATGTTCCCACGTGGTTGGAAAATGCATGAAGATCCTAGACTAAAGATTATTCTTTTTTTTAATGTTATGAAAGCAGGTGGGCGAAGTTAGCAAAGTGTGTAGCCTCATTGGGCGACGAATTAATTCCTTCTTCAAACTGCCAAATTGGCAACCTCACGTCGTAAGAGCCCACCCAGATCACATATAAATGTATCAAATGCATTACTGGAATGACCTGGAAGTTTCTAGAATGAACTTGGGGATATATTTAGGACCGACCAGCGCTTAGGAAAGAGAGATCCAGCCTGAGCCTCGGAAAGATCCGACATCCACCCATCCTTTCTTTAGCATCTATCCAGCAACTATGTTTTTCCTCTACAATGTGCATAGTATTTCCTCTAAAACGTATATAGTGTTTTCTCTCAAATGTGAATAGTGTTTGTTCAAATATTGGGATTTCTGTGGTTTAAGTTGTAAGAAGTGCCGTGTATATGTGAGTAAGGTGAAATTAAAAAAATCAATTGGTTCTTGTGACTGTTTTGAGCGTAACGTAACAAGACCTTTTTATTCAGTGTTCATATATATTACTGTCTGGGAGTTGCATATTATTCTCAGAGCTTGTAAGTATTCTCGTATATCAGCTTATGTACTATAAGGCAGGTGAGTTTGGGAGCTCGGGAATTTTTGAAATTCACTAGTCCTAATATATAAATTTGTTGGTGCCCAGACCCTGGGATCGAGCGAGTCTGTTTAAAATATTGGTGATAACAGGGCCCTGTTTTGAGTAAATGTTTGAAGTCTTTAGTGTTGATAGGATTCCGCGTATTGTTAGGATATATTTTTTGGGGAGAGGAATAATTTTTTTGTAAAGTACAAGATGGCTTAATTAAATGTACAGGAGTTTTTAGAAAACCCAATTGTTCAGGAATTGTCGGAAAATAATGTAACTACTGTGGAATGATTAAAGCTCAAATCAAGTGTATAGCTTTAAAAGCATTGATAACCTGAGAAAAGTTGCCAGAGGAAGATATTGCAGCAGCTCACGATCTTCTGGAGAAGGCTGAAGCAGAATTCGTATAGAAGCATGTATGCATGTATCAGATGACCCACAAACTTAAGGAATATAAAGAGGAATGAATGTAGAGGCTGAAATTAGTCGAAATGCAGTGGAAGAGAATTTGATTAAACTGAAGATGACGGCAGAACAGGAAGGGAGAGAGAGAGAGAGAAGAAGCAAAAGAAATTGCAAGAAAAGAGATAAGAAAGAGGGAAGAGATATCACAAGACGTGAAGAAAGAGAGAGAGAAGAGGCCGGAGAAATTGCAAGACATGAGAGGGAAAAGGAAGAAAAAGAGAGAGAAAAAGCAAGAGAAGTTGCAAGACATGCAAGGGAATTGGAACAGTTGAATGCTCATGCTAGGTTGTCACCAACTCAGACAGGTGTGACCACTGCTATATATGATCCCGTGCTTGATGTGGAGAAGGCACAGATGTTAATTCCAAAATTCACAGAAGCACCTTCCGGCAAGTTCTTCAATCATTTTGAAATGGTTGGGTCGACAATAGAATAACCAGAAGATAGATGGTCTGTGCTATTGCGAAGTGACCTTATTGGAAAAGGACAGTGCGTATCTTGCCTTATCTCAGGCCTAGAGGAAGGAGTATCAAGAAATTAGGAGGAGCGTGCTGCAAGTGTATCAGATGACCGCTTAATATTATAAGGAAAGTTTCCGAAGTTTGCGGAAGAATTAGAGAATGACTTTCCTGGATTATACTTATAAAATATGACGATGTTTTATGCGATGGTTAGAGGCTGCCAAAGTGAGAGACAGCTGATTTAGAACTGATAGTGCTGAAACAATATTTACAAGGAATTCCTGAACATATTCAAATGTACTTGAGAGAGAGAGAGAGAGAGGTGAAGAAACTTGATAAGAGCCGCTTCTCGGGTATGAAGTTTCAACTGTCGTTCCGACCAAGTGTCAAGTATTCGCCAAATCATGGAAACCAGTTCAGTAATAACTATGGAAACAAGTTTTCCAAAGCAGAATGTGCAGAATCTGACAGTACCACAACAACAATCGTCGAAACGTCCTCCTTCAGGTCTGTTATAAGTGTGGCAAAAAAAGGCCATATCAGTAAGGAATGTTGGTCAAACCAACTGAAAGCAGTCACCCAAGTGGTTAAGGGTAATTCAACTCCACAGAATATAAAGACATAAAATCAAATGGGAAAGGTCAACAAGGAAAATAAATCAGCTAACGTTTACACGTCAAACAGACAATCCCAAAAAGCATGGATGCCTTTAAACCATATAATTATGAAGATATGTTAGCCGCTCTGAATGGGAGCGAAAAGATTCCGTTCAAGATATTGCACGACACTGGATGTAATCATAGTGTTTGGACTTGAGCCATACACCCAATGGTGGAACAGTTTCTCACAGGAGATTCTGTCATTTTGAAGGGAATAGGATGTGAGGAGATTACCCCTATTTGCCATTTGAAACTGTCATGCAAGTTAGTGACAGGTCATTTTGAGTTTGGGGTAAGGATTCATTGGCTGTCGAAGGAGTAAAAGTTCTACTGGGAAATGAGGTTGGTGGAGCGCCGCTTGTGCCTTGTCCCATAATAACGGAGAAAACACTGAAGTATAGACCAACGACTGAACTCGAGGAGGACTACCCGTATCTGTTTCCTAGTTTTGTGACGACTAGGAATATGACAAAGGAAGTGGCTGCAGAAGAAGATAGAGAAACCGAAGGAACGATGAACTTGAAGGATTTAATTTCCCATGATAGTACGCAAGAGGAGAGCTCCTGAGAGAGCCCGGAAGAAGAGGAATAACAGATGAATGAACAGGAAGACAAGGAAGCAATGGACTTGGAAGAAATAGTAAACTCAGCATTAGAAGTAAGACAAGTGAGTCGGAAAAGGTTTATAGGATTGCAACGGAAGGATGCATCGTTAACAGAATTATTGTACTGTGTGGTGGATGAGACAGAGGTGCAGCAATCTCCCACCAGTTATTATCTCAAGGATGGGTTGCTTATGAGGAAGCATAGACCCGCTGATATCCCTGGGAATACCGAATGGGACATATACCGTCAAATATTGATCTCTGCACCGTTGAAAAGATAGGTGATCACCATAACGCATGGGGATAAGAAAGACGACGGAGAAGATTATGAGACACTTTCCTGGCCGGGCATGCATAAGGTTGTGAGCCAGTTTTGCCGTGCATGTCATGTTTGTCAGATGGCTGGAAAGCCAATGACTACATCAAGAAGCCTCCCTTACACCCAATTTAAGTACGAAGAGAACCCTTCAGCAAGGTAATGATCGACATGGTGGGACCTATACCGAGCGTGAAGAAAGGCCACGAGTATATGTTAACTTTGATGTGTCTAGTGACAAGATACCCAGAAGCCATACCTATCAGGAACGTAAGAGCCAAAGTAATCGCCGAGAAGTTACTAGACTTTTTTACCAAGTTTGGTATTCCAGAAATTGTTTCAAGTGACTGAGGAACAAATTTCACTTCAAAATAGTTTCAAGACGTGACGAAACTATTGGATGTGAGACAACATCTGTCTACTACCTATCACCCGGAGACCCAAGGTGCATTAGAGCGGTTTCATCAAACCCTGAAGAGTATGTTAACGAAGTACTGCAACAAATTAGGAAATGAATGGGACATCGGGCTACCATTGATGTTATTTGAGGTACACAATGCTTACCAAGAAAGCATGGGACGTAGCACAAATGAAATTGTGTTCGGAAGAGAAGTAAGAGGACCAATTAAAATGTTGGCAGAAAAATGGAAAGATCGAGAGGAAACGGATGGAGAATGTGCCAAGAATTTGAGGAAAAGGATCGGCGAGATAAGAAAGTTTTCCATCAAAAATCTGAAAACAAGCTAAGGAAAAATGAAGCAAAGGTTCGATATGGAAAGTAAGGACAAGCAGTTTGCAGCAGGACAACAGATGTTGGTTTTCTTACCGATAAGGCAATTCCCTCACACCAAGTTCCAAAGACCATTTCTAATTTTGGAGATCAGTGACCGGACCTACGTTATCGAAACCCCAGTAAGAAGGAAAAGCCAAAGGAAGGTACACATTAACTTATTGAAACCCTACTCTAATGAAAATGAGACAGAAGCTTCACAGGTGTGTATGGCACAAACCCTTCCATCCACGAAAGACAGCGACGTATATGAGGTAGGAGCTGTAAAAAAAGTGAATAATTCGTCCATCATTAGGAGCTTAGAAGAGAAATTAATTCCTTTGAACCAGGAGTAGCAACAGGAATTAAGCCGATTGATTAAAAGTTTCCTTGAAATTGTATCCCGAAATGAACCAATTTTACGAGGCATGAGATACACCTCAAAACCATGGAAAAACCGTTCAAACAATGCACTTATCAACTGTCACCGTATCACCGAGAAGTCATGAGAAAAGAAGTGGACTATTTGTTACAAAAAGGACTAGCCGAACGAAGCTCTAGCCCTTACAGTTCTCCATACTTGCTCGTGAAAAAACTGGACGGATCTTTAAGATGTGTATGGACTATCGAAAGTTAAATTCGATCAGTGTGGCAGACAATTATCCATTGCCACTCATAGAGCAACTACTCGACAACATTGGACAAGCGAGTTTAGTCTCTAAGGTAGATTTGATAAAAGGCTATTATCGAATTCCTTTGGACGACAATGTAAAATTATCAGCTTTTATAAATATATCAATACACACCCATGCCATTTGGTCTAATGAATGCACCCACTACCTTTAAACAAGTGATGGACTATTTGTTACAAAAGGGACTAGCCGAACAAAGCTCTAGCCCTTACAGTTCTCCATACTTGCTCGTGAAAACACTGGACGGATCTTTCAAGATGTGTAAGGACTATCGAAAGTTAAATTCGATCAGTGTGGCAGACAATTATTCATTGCCACTCATAGAGCAAACACTCGACAACATTGGACAAGCGATTTTAGTCTTTAAGATAGATTTGATAAAAGACTATTATCGAATTCCTTTGGACGACAATGTAAAATCATTATCAGCTTTTATAAATATATCAATACACACCCATGCCATTTGGTCTAATGAATGCACCCACTACCTTTAAACAAGTGATGGATAACCTTCTATGATCAAATGAAGGAGTAGCCGTATATCTCGACGATATTATAATATATTCATCGACCTGAGAAGAACATCTGTGAAACCTGGAGAAGAGCGAAATTGGAAAGACAACAGTTTGGTACTTAGGATTTGAAGTTGTAAGAGGGTAAATCGCCCAGGTAGCCACAACATTGAAGGAATAAGGAAACCTTCACCCCCCCCCCCCCACAACGAGGAAGCAATTACAACTATTTTTAGGAATGGCAAGATTCTACAGATGATTTTGCCCGCATTTTTCGGCTATAATCGTTCCCTTGATAGATTTGACTAGCCCCATGAAAAAATTCATATGGAGTAGCGAGTACCAGAAATCCTTTGACAAGATAAAGATCATATTAACCTCGAAACCGACACTTCAAGCACCAAATTTCAACAAGAAATTTCTTATCCAAGTGGATGCGTCAGACAATGGGATTGGAGCTGTCCTATTGCAAGATTGCAAGGAAGGAATTCTTCACCCCGTCTGTTTTATGTTGTCGAAAATGAAGAAGCAGCAACGAGCCTACTCGACAGTTGAAAAGGAACTGCTAGCGCTAATCAAAGCGATCAGGAAGTTTGAAATTTATGTAAATAGACTACAGAATGAAGAAATTATGGTTTACTCACACCACAATCCTTTAACTTTTGTTAATAAAAAAGAAGAATAATCAAAGATTGACTAGATGGTCGTTATGTTTGCAACCAAATTGTATTAATATAAAGCATATATCAGGTAAACAGAACATGGCTGCAGATTATTTACTTTGGGCTGAATTGGTGGATTCAAGCCCGGAATAAATAATTTTTATAGGGGAACTATCTTACGAAGTTGGTCTAACATAAGTAGATTATTTGATTCACGTATTTCATTTGTGTATTTAAGAGATGTATAACCAGCTCGTAAGGTAAGTTCAACTCGTGTAGGATTAGGTAAATGCAAGTAAATTACATAAGATTGTCGT
>NC_090761.1:5946738-5951738 GCF_036898095.1 Palaemon carinicauda
TATTAGTTTCAATGACCTCTTAAATGAGTTATATCACCTGATAGTAGAAAATAGTGAAAACAAGGAGGAAACACTAAATTTGTTGATAAAAGATTAACCAGAAATGATCACTAGTAAAGAATGATAAGATACATCCGAAATGGATTATCTTTATAAGTTTCCGTATTGTATTTATTGAAATTAAATAAGCATATTATTCTTCAGCAAATAAAGAACAGTTTCACAGATTCCAGAATCTGACTGCTCTTGAAACTCTAAAACCTGACTAACGGGGATAGACGACCTATGTCTTATTACTACGTCACATGAATGTAAGAGAGATGAAGCCAACTGCAAGAAGAATAGATGCCTAACTTTTCTTATAACAAGTTTTATAGGATGATTTTGACAGAAAGAAAAGAAGGGAGGCGAGTCAGTGACAGAAGTATACTGATAATGTGAAGAACAATAATGGTTCAGACAAGGAGGGGAGTGAGTGGATCAAGAGATCTTTATGAAAAGATAAGCAATTAGTGTGAAAGTAAAAGGAAAACCGAAGTCTGCGTGGTTTACATTAACAAAAGGAGTACCATAAAATCAATAGATAGTGTAGAGTTTTGAGAATTTATGGTATATAGAAGATATGATATTTACAGTTTTATAACGTTTTATGACTGGAGTGAAAGGTGCATTAAGAGCAAGAAATTGGAGAGGAACTTGATCTGTGAATGGTGGTTTGAGGCGGAGATGTAGTTGTCCTTTTAAATGGATTGATTTAAGAAGTTGGGAAAAGGACAATTGATAAAGGCGTGTTCTAATGAAGCGGGATTGTGCCCTTCTCAAGCCCAAAATTTTGAAGTACAATTTACAGTCGTGCCCACAACCTCGCTCCACTTGTGAACTAGGGATAGGGGGTTTGGGGAGCCTATGCAATTAATTACCTGCCGGATCATTAGCAGTCATTACCTGATCCTCTCTGATCACAGCTTAGGTGACGAGGGGTCTTGGGCGTTTATTATATTTATTCATGGTCGGTCTCTAGGATAGTGGCTGTCTCTTGACTGTCAATCCTTAGCGACCTTAAAACTATAAATAAAAATGTAAACAATTTGCATTGCATCTGACACACCATGTAAGGTAACGAACCACCTTGACTGACGAGTGGAGAATAGAGATATTTTCTGAAAAATGAAGAAAAATGGCAAATAAGAGAAAAGACCAACCTACTGATAAGCCAACAGACATCATTGTTTCTACTATCAGGTCAGTAGAGGACTGTACACCAATTAATGAATCAAGAGTATGAACAACCATCTCTTGAGTTTGCTTGATGTACTCTAAAGCAAGAGGACTCCAACCCAAAACATAGGTAGTTCATGGTAGAAATGTTATAGTACACTACAAGACTAGAGGTTAATGGTTTTATTATGAAGTGAATTCTACATGAACAGCCCTTAACAGCTGAAACGCGTCATCTGCACCGGTTTCATTTTGAAGTATCCTTTTCCTTAAAGGATTGGGAACAACAATAATCCTAAAACAGCTGCTTGTGAAGCAGCTTTAGATGTGACTCCCTATTCCAGTTATGGTGCGTCCACACTGGCAACATCGTGTCTACCGACATATCAACAAAGTTGGAAACCTTACAGTCAACATCGGTACACATATCGACAACAATGTATGAAACTTTGTCTGCTACAATATCTGGCAACATATTGGTAACACGCGTCAACTTGGTGAAGCCGTCCACACCTCATTCCAGAGACTTGAAAAGTATGTCGGCGTGCCAGGATGCACTAGCAGCTGCTGCTGCTGTTGTTGTGCTTGTGTGTTTACAGCGGAGGAGGCACCGTCGTAGAGTCTGGATGAGACCCTCCCTATTGCATAATAGGAAAAGTGAAGAGCCTTCAAATCTCGTGCACACTGTTATAGAAGATGACGTCTTTCTCTTGCCACGTACATTGCACGAGAGAGGAGTATTCGAGAATTTCTTTCGAATATCCAAATCCGATTTTGAATATTTGTTGCACATGATTGGCACTATTATAAGTAAAGAAGACAAAAACTTCAGGCACCCAATATCTGCATCAGTTCGTCTTGGTGTAACGCCGCGCTTTTTGGCAACTGGAGATTCCTACAGCAGCCTCGGCTACTCTTTGAAGATGTCCAAGCAAGCAATAAGCTGGATTGTGCCAGAAGTCTGCAATGCATTGATAACAGCTCTTAGCGATTACATCAAGGTAAGAAGACCTCATACAATATCGTGCCATACTAACACTGAATTATGATGTGATAATAAAACATGTACGCACGTACATTGCCGTACAATTTAAGGTATCGTAACGGTACATTGCACTAAAAATAAATATATAAGTAAATATTATTTTGGACTGGTAGTTATGGATAACTAGCATTTTTTACTAACTTACAATAAACTTCTCTGGCAATTTTCATTGAATGAGTCGTAGCACATGCAATTACATGTGGGGGAGTAAGACAACCCACCCCTTGAACAGCGTTTTACTTACCGACTAGAGGGAAGCTCCCCCCCTTAAAGCAAAGTGGTTACAATACTAAAGAAGTTCAATCCCTTTACCTAAGATACGAAAATATTGTTTATTATGGAACGTTTTAATGTTTTCTGAAATAATTTGACATCCGATTCGATATAATGCATGTGGGATTATTTCAGAGAACATCAAAACCTTAAAAAAATCCCTCACCGAAACCAATGAGTACAATTAACCAAAGAATTATCCAATATTTCAATAAGAGCTAGTAAGACCGAGATGCACAATCCCAAATATTTCCTTGTTACCAGCACCCTTCACCAATAATATATACAAAACATTACATCACATGTGCATAATACTTGTTTCTGTTAAGGATAAAGAGGACAAACAAGTCTTAGAACTGAGCAGTATGTATCTATTCCAAATTAACATCCAAGGCATGCACAGTCATATCACATTCGGCATTATCTGTTGAAGGAGGGGATATATGAGGATGGTATTGTGGGGACTTATCATATATTCCTTCTTCTGCCTCAAATAATATGTTTTGGATTTTATTCTGTACAGCTGCCTGAGCACAAAGTGTTTTTAATTTTCTAAGTTTTGTTGCTATTAAGTCTGCAAATATTTGATGTTCCTCTCTATCATTGAAGCGTCGATGTAATCCTGTCATAACGCCATAAGCCTCTTGTAACATGTCATCATCATCATTAATTTTTGATCTCTGAGACAGAGACATCTTTCCAATCTTTGTGGGTGCAGCAACGTTTACTCCACTAAGCTGGGGCGACTACATTCGTCTCCTTCGACTGTAGCCTCATCCCGTGTCATGTTTCCTGCACACTCCTCAGTGTGGGCCACTGTCAACGCATTAACTGCACTCTGCTGTTGAAAAACAACCACATTAATAAATCTACGTACCTCATATCTCCATGTGTAACTGCAGAGAAAGAGAGAGAGAGGGGGGGGGATCATGTACAGTATGTTTCTTGTGTCCAGAATTGTGCCTATTATTTATTTATTCATATTTCAATAAAGGATGTGTATGTATTTCAGATACCAGCCAACGTGGGCGAGTGGAGATCAGTGGGCCGGAATTTGAGCAAAGGTGGAATTTTCCGCATTGTGTTGGTGCACTTGAGGGTAAACATATCAGTGTGCAAGCTCCACCTTCCACTGGCAGTGATTACTACAATTACAAGGGCTACTTTAGTGTCATATTGTTTGCCATAGTTGATAGTATGTACAACTTTCTTTACGTAAATGTAGGTTGCCAGGGTAGGTTATCTGACGCAGGTGTTTTTTCACACACTAGTTTCAGTCGAGCCCTCGGGGATGGAACTTTGAACTTACCATTTTCACATCCACTTCAGACTGCCAACCCTTACATATTTGTTGGTGATGACGCATTTCCCTTGACACAGAACCTTATGAAACCCTACCCAGGTGAACACAGTCCAGGATCTAACGAGAGAATATTCAACTATCGATTAAGCAGGTCTAGATGAGTAGTTGAGAACGTGTTTGGGATTCTTACTGCTGTTTCGAGTTCTTCGTAAACCAATGCTGGTGCAGTCTGATTCTGCCAAGAAAATAACATTAGCATGTGTATATTTAAATAATTTCCTCCGACGGAGTTCAACATCACATCAGTTATACACTCCCCCACGTACGTTTGATGCTAATGATATGGATTATGACACACTTATCCCTGGTTCATGGAGACAAGATGCGCTGCCAGGTGTCGAATCCACAATGATGCCACTGCCGTCAGTACAGGAGAACATGGAGTGCAACATCCGTGAGGAATTTACAGAGTATTTCATCAGTGATATAGGTTGTGTAAGTTGGCAAGATTTGTATAACTGATTTCGACTGTGTTCGGGTTTCTGTAAAACTAATGCATTGTATATGAGAAAACAAGTTATTAAAACTTTTATTTCCTTCAGCCACAGTAATGTATGGTATATGTGTATACCTGTAATTACAATGATGTTATATTTTCTAAAACCACATTAAAATGCGTGTAAAGCAGCGATTGCAAGTGTTCTGCTTTGACACAAAATTAGTGTACAATATATGTGAGAAAAGAAACTAATAAAAACTAATATGCTAACATGCACAATTTCTTAACTGATATCCAGCATCATAGGTCTTGTGTTTGTCAACTAGAAACAGCATGATGCTGAACGCGAACCACTGACTCTTATATGCGTCTTCAGCTCCATCACCAGACTTCTTTTTTTGACATTTTTTCAGTTCTCTTCGGAACTGCGTCACGAGGTTCTTTATTTTCTTCTCCATTTCATTTCTCTCCATCTGAATATTTTCAGCTATTTCACACCAGGCGTCTGTCCTCTTGAACCGGTGTTTGTATAGTGCATGGGTCGGATCCCATAACATTCAATTAACTGAACAATCTTTTCTCTCGGCCACTCCATGGTCACGCTCACGCGCTCGCTGTCAGTGTTGTGTCTGTCCGGGTATCTACAACCACATCGACTCGTC
>NC_090761.1:5959238-5964238 GCF_036898095.1 Palaemon carinicauda
CACACACATATATATATATATATATATATATATATATATATATATTTATATGCATATATAATATATATATATATATAATTTATATATATATATATATATATGTATACAGTTATATATATATATATATATATATATATATATAATTTATATATATATATATATATATATATATATATATATAGAAGAGCCTCTTTAGCTATGGTAAGCAGTTCTTCTAGGAGAAGGACACTCCGAAATCAAATCATTGTTCTCTAGTCTTGGATAGTGCTATAGCCTCTGTACCATGGTCTTCCACTGTCTTGGGTTAGAGTTTTCTTGCTTGGGGGTACACTCGGGCATGCTATTCTATCTGGTGTCTCTTTCTCTCGTTTTGTTAAAGTTTTTATAGTTTATATAGGAAATATTTATTTAGATGATGTTACTGTTCTGAAAATACTTTATTTTTCCCTGTTTCCTTTCCTCACAGGGCTATTTTCCCTGTTGGGGCTCCTGAGCTTATAGCATTCTGCTTTTCCAACTAGGGTTGTGGCTTAGGAAGTAGAAATAATAATAATAATAATAATAATAATAATAATATATATATATATATATATATATATATATATATATATATATATATATATATATATATATATATATATCAAGTCATCATCATCATCATCCTCATCATCAGCATCATTATCTCCCACGCCTATTGACGCAAAGGGCCTCAGTAGATTAATTGCCCAAATTCATCATAGGATAGCCATTTCCTTATGATGAGCAGTGCCTATCTTACTAAGGAAAGTGAGCCCTGCCGGCATCAGGAGTAAAAGCCGAAGAGACAGTTCGTCTCTCGTCTTAAAGCCAATCCGTCACCATGCTGCCAGAGATTTCATCGAGATTTGGGGAACATTCCCTCCACAGATCCGCTTATATAAAGGTTGGCAAACATGGATTGCCAAGATATACCGTCAAACACGGGATATATACAGCACACACACACACACACACACACATATATATATATATATATATATATATATATATATATATATATATATATATATATATATATATAAAATATGTGTATATAATAAATATACGTATATACAAACATATATATATATACATTATATATATACATATATACTGTATATATATATATATATATATGTATGATAGATAGATAGATATACATACTTAAATATATACATATATATATATATATATATATATATATATATACATATATATATATATATGAATGTTAATATATATACATACATATATATATATATATATATATATATATATATATATATATATATATATATATATACACACACACACACATATATATATATATATATATATATATATATATATATATATATATATATATATATATATATATATAGTGTGTGTGTGTGTGTGTGTGGGTGTGGGTGTGTGTGTGCGCGTGTGTCCACTCATTCTTTGCGTTAACGTAGGTGCTACTGTTTTATATTTTATTGCATCATTTGAATTATTTGCCTTGTCGTAGATACTATTATTTTGCCATTGCGTGTGTAGCCGAAAGAAAATACAAACTCTTGTATAAACAACAACTCCAATTATTTTAGTACTGCCATTGCCTGGCTGATAGAGGCTTAACCTTATTTTACCGTCGTGTTCGGGGTTACAAAAAAGGAAAAAAGCCTGTGGGCATAACTTCAGAGTTGAACCTGACCTCCTCGGAGAACGCACGTGTTTGCCGCCTCCAACCTTAGACATTTGGCTGGGTATTGTGTTGGTCTCCACAACCCATTTTATTTGGGTCTATTCTGTGTTTCCTTCTCCCTGCATCCTTTTTCGTTATATTCGTGTACGTGGTACCACACCCTGATGTAACGATATATATATATATATATATATATATATATATATATATATATATATATATATATATATATGTGTGTGAGTGTGTGTGTGTGTGCGAGTGTGTGTTATAGATGAACTTCTCGAGATTGTTAATGAATATACGTACTTAAGACAGACAGTAAGTGTTTCCCCTTGACAAGAGACCGAAACTATAAGAAAGATAAGCATGGTATGGTGAGCTTCTCCTGAACAGGAGATTATAAAAGTAAAATGCCACTCTCTAATAAGAGGGGTATTTAATCAAATGGTCCTACCAGATGTAACTTATGCATTAGAAACTTGAAGCCTTACTAAAGCCTTCGAATATAAGCTAGTTAAAATTCAAAGAGCTGTGGAAAGAATAATGATGGAAATAACAGAGACAGTACAAGAGCAACATGGATACGAGAGCAAACTAGAGTATATTCTAACGTGTAAAATACAGAAATGGACATGGACAGGACAAATGAGAATGACTTATAAAAGGTGAACATTAACGACAACAGAATGGGTCCCTACATATTGCAAAATCTGTGGGTATAGACTGGCATAGAAAGACCATAAACAGACGCGTGTGGAAGGACATATCTGAGGCATTTGTCCTGCAGTTGACTAGTAACGGCTGATGATGTTGATACACATACATATTGTAACCCAAGTGTTTCACACACACACAGTTGTACACTAACAGTATTTCATTTTTTGTATATCTCGCTCTACCCCTACTGTTAACAGAACCTGTTTAGGCCTACCTTTTCATGGATTATTTTGTTTGAGTTTTTGTGACATTCATGTCCAGAACCTGATGTATATGAACCCATTATTTGTTGAAATAAAATCAGTTGTATTCACCTCACCTCCCAGTTACCACCTAATGGCTCACTCCCACAATGATGACCACTCTAGTGCTGTGTCTTACTGTATGATAATGCCACCCTCAAACACTTACTCTCCTATCAACACAACACCCATGAAACTGCAGCCCTTCAGCACTACATAGGCATTCGCATGGTTTCAGCTCGCCGAGGTCCAGTTTTACATTAAGGGTGTGACTCGCTCAATGAAGCAGACTACGTTCTTGCAGTGATCCCTGAGGACACTTTCCCGGATAAATCAGACTGGCCTTGCGACTGAGGGTACACCCCAATAGCATACAATGCCCTCAAAACATACTTCCTGATGCAGTACTCAGCACTGCCAGCCTCCTGTATAGCCAAATATTTTCAGCTCTCTACAACTGTTGGGGGACCAAAAGGCTTTGCTCGCTATCAGGGAAATGACCAGTATCACTCGCCTGCAACCTGCCACAGACGGCTCTCCTTGGCAGGTGAACCTACTTTGTGGGCTTTGGGTACAAAGTACCCAAACCTGTAGATGCTGCCATCCCCAATGTCGATACCTTGCCCATGAAGGATCTCATGACCAAAGCAGACGCCCTTATGAGCAGCCACTTCACCACCTTCTAGACCTCCACTCCCAACAAAGAGGACAGCTATTCAACATCGACTGAAGCTGACGTGAATACGGTAGGACACAGACGCTACCCGGTGACGTGGCGGAGCGGCGACAAAGCTGCCCACCACCCACATATGACCCACTTGCTCATGCCCAACTAACAACCTCTACAGCCACTTCCTGATGCGCATTAGCAGCAGTTATGCTACTACACTCCAGATTCGAGGCTGCTGAGAAGAAATATGTGAATGGTTGTCACTGGCCAAAAATGTGTAAGTAGGTCATCGCTTGTGGCGGTGGCCTCACATCAACAATCCTTTGTTTTTACATGACTCAGCAACGGGCTTGCGATTTTTGGTGGACACAGGCATTTGTTTTTTCTTCTACAAGGCCACTCTCCAGGATATGACGTAGTTTGTCTAAGCCTAACGATGTCTGCCTGGTAACTTCCAACTGATCTGCAATCCCAACCCACATGCTCAAGGCCCTCACATTATCAATTGGAAGCGACAAATATCATTAGAAGTTTCCTGGAGTTGATATCACATGGAAAATCCTTGGTGTAAATTTTAGCTCCCATCTCAACCTCCTGGTTGATGTTGCTCACCAACGGTTAATCAATGCAGACTTGTACTCACCAACACCTCTTCAACGTGCCACCTCCAACATCGCTCTCCACTTCAGTGCACCTACGGATGCCTATGCTCAACTCCTCTCATTGTTCCCAGAAGTCTTCAGTCTAAAATTTTGACAAATACCCACTGTTCATGACAAGCAGGCATCTGGCACTGGATTGTTTGGCAGCCATTCGACGAAATGGAGAAAATGGGCCTTTTTTAAAGGCGTCTGAACAGGCAGACAGAACCGGATCACTTACCCTTCACAAATATCACTGACGTTACCTCCTACCTGCACAAAGCGAAGGTTTTCTAAACACTCAACCTCCTGAAGAGGTATTATCAGGCACTCATGAACACAGAAGACATCCCCAAGACCTCCATCACGAACCCCTTTGGTACATAGACCTTCATTTACTTCTGTTTTGGTGTTAGTAATGCTGGAGCGACTTTTCATAGCCTCATTGATGGAATCTAATTGAACCTCCTTTTCTGTATATGTTACATGGACGATATACTAGTGTTCTCTTCCTCCACAGAGGAACATCTCCGTCACCTACTCACAGTGCTCACCCACCTACAACAGAATGGCGTTGTAGTTCGGTAAAACAAGAATACCTTTGTCAACAACCAAGAATCGTTCTTAGGGCACCACATCACTCCTGAAGGAGTCCATCCCTCCCTGAGAAGGTAGCAGCCATTTAGAACTTCCCCACACCCTCGACCATCAAAGCCATGCAATAATTCTCAGACATAATCAACTATTATCACAAGCTCCTGCCAACCATTGCTAGCACTCTTGCCCCCCTCTACACATCCCTCAAGGGCAAGCCAAAAGACCTGAAGAGGGGTCCCCTTCAAGAAGTAGCCTTCTGCAACGCAAAGAATGCCCTATCAACTGCTGAAGCTCCCAATTTCCCAATGCCAAATCCCCCTCTCCTTCTCTCCACTAATGCTAGCAACATTGCTATTGATGCAGCACTCGAGCAGGTGTTCAACTACTCGCTCTGCCATTGGCCTTCTTCAGTAGAAAACTATCTAACGCAG
>NC_090761.1:5969238-5974238 GCF_036898095.1 Palaemon carinicauda
AATAGCCCAGTGAGGAAAGGAAACGAGGAAAAATAAAACATTTTAAGAACAGTGACATTGAAATAAATATTTTCTATATAAACTATAAAAACTTAACAAAACAAGAGGGAAAGAAATAAGATAGAATGTTGTGCCCGGGTGTACCCTTAAGCAAGAGATACATAGGAGTATAATTTGTGTGCCCTATATGTAACTGAGTTAAAACAATACTAGACCTTCTGTCCACCTCGAAATGCAACCATGGTGGACAGAAGGCCTAATTGACTTCAATTTAAAATTACTATTTAAATTAGTCTAGTGGGCCTGCCACTCGTCTCTACAATAAACCAAATACTATTTTTAAAATCAGAAATTGGGATGCCCATGCTGGAAATGGGACTAAGGCTAGTTACAGCCTTAGTTGGAACATCGGCTCACTCATTTCCTACAATTCCAATAGGGAACGGAACCCAGCAAAACTTACTCGTAAAATGCTTTCTATTTATCAAAAGATAAAACTAAACCTGAATTTCTTGCACCAAATGATGGCCAGAGACTAAGCTTCTTAATGCTACTAAAACATGCCACGAGTCGGTAAAAATTGTAGTAGAAAAATTACTATAAAAAATTAATGTTGGAGCGGTCAACACTGCCAACAGTTCTGCCGTAAAAAATAGATGAACTTGACAGAAGCCTTTTTTAAATTATATTTTCAGTTGTCACTACGGAACACACTACACCATCAGAACTCTTGGAGCCATCGGTATAAATTAGGTAAGAAGCATCATGCTCAAAAGCATAAGATAGGAAACTAGCCCTTAACTGCTCATCTGAGCTGTTACTTTTACTATCTATAACCGGACACATCCATATTAGGCCCATTCCAAGGAGGATACTTTGAAGGTGTAATTTCTGCCACTGCAGGGAGGGGAAAGTAATCCCACCTCAATAGCTGAGGTTTATAGTCTAACCTCTAATGGTTTGGGTAACCAAGTTCTAGTCGGGGTTCTATCAACGGGTTACATAAACTTGAAATTTGGGTTGAACTTTGAGGTAAGAACACAAGACTTATACCTCAAACCCAACTCTTCCCTACGGATAAAAAGGGGAAGAATTCATGAATCCACGTATAAGTTATCTACAGGTGATGTCGTATACACACGTGCAAATTCTCATAGCCATGTTTTGAACATGACGTTTAGCCAAAGTGGTTTTGCATGCAGATCCATATATCTGACAACCATAATCTATTTTCCTCAGGCACAATGCCTAGTATATCCTCAACAGACAAGTCCTATCAGGTCCCCAGTTGAAACCAGACACAACTTTAAGGATGTTAAGTCTAGGTTTCATTAATATGCTGAGAGAAAGTTAATTTCTTATCAAACTAAATAGCAAGGTACTTAATGGAACTTGATCAAGTAGACCATTAATAGCTACATTGAAAAGAGCTGGACTAAGAACGCTACCCTTTGGCAATACTTCTTCTTGAGGGCAAGCTGATGAAATAAGAGAGCCAACTCTCACTTTTAGGCAACTATTTGACAAAAAAAAATGTTTAATACAATTAAACATATTACCTACAATACCCCATTCAACATGTTGCTTAAGGATACCACCTAGCCAGGTAGTATTGTAAGCCTTTTCTAGGTCAGATTTTTCAAGGCAAAGGCATTCTGGACCTCTCGAGTGAGGAACATCAAAGGGTCATTGGTACTTCTATTTTTTCTAAAACCAAACTGTCGGTTTCCTCAGAAGATGTTGGGGAAGACAATGAAATTGCATTATCCAATTCTTCCATCGTGAAAGAAAATAAGATTCTGAATTTATACTAACAGAAGGAACACCTGTGGTACTATTCCTAATATCCCTGAATGCAGAAGGGTACTGTAGGGGGGACTAGATACATTAGAAAAATGTCTACCAAAGGCTTCCTCTACTTCTCCAGCATCACATATGAAGAGGCCATCAGTTCCTAATATAAGCAAGGGAGACGGACAAAATTTCCCTTGCAACTTTTGGATTCTATTCCAGACTAATAGGATAGGGGAATTATATTTCAATTTGCTTATGTATTTAATAAATGATTCTTTCTATGCTTGCTTAAAAGTTTTCTTGTGATTAGCAAGAGCTCTTCTATTTGTTATTTTATTGATTAAGCAAGGATATCGTATATCTCATGTAGCAAGTTCTTGCTATCTTCCGTGTCAAAACACAGGCATCATTCAACCAGGGAACTAAGGACGTCGAGGTTTACCCAGTTTTTGAAGTATGGTCAGCATAGCACCACACACCAATACGCCACTCTTCAAATACCAGTATGCATGTATTGAACTCTGGAATTCATTTATCTCGAAAAATTTTAGTGGATTTATCAAATAGTCCCCAGTCACCTTCCCCCACTTTCGATTTGGGTAAACATTGAGATGGTATATTTTTTACATACTTTAGGTGAATGGGACAATGATCACTACCATGATCCTTCGGGTTTACTGCCAATTTGATCATCTAACCTTAAAGACGAAGAAATCGTGAGGTCTATGGCTGAAACGGAAGTGTGATAAACATCATGTTTTGTAGGGGAACCATCATTCATTAAAGAGATGTCATTCATGACAAGCAGTTGTTTTACTATCAACCCCCATCGATCCCAACGTTGTTCTCTCCATAGGATGTGTTTGGTATCAAAATCCCCCATTACTATGAAGGGTTGAGGAAGCAGGTTTATTAAGGATTGTAAATCCTTTAGTTCTAGCTGATGAGGATTGCCATGTGCATTCTGAGGTCTATTTTCTAATGCTTGATCAAGATAAAGTGAACAAATAGTGATTCATTTGTCAGTAAAAATTTCAGTTGCACAAGCCTGTAACACAGAATTCAAGTGGACAACTCTGCAATTAACTGACTTGTGGATTATGATGCCTGTGCCTCCCTGAGCACAAGTGCCTATAAGGGGTGAAGACCTACAAAAAGAGAAATTATAAACCTAAATTGGGAGTATGATCGCCCAATTTAGTCTCCTGTATACACATTGCAGGCACATAATGTTCTTTAAACTGAACCTGAACTTGATCTCTATTTGAATTGAATCCATTGATGTTCCATTGCATGAAAGCCATTATTTGAACCCTTACAGACTTTTTATTATCAAATAATTTAGGAATCTGAGACCTGGAGTGAGATGTTGCCAGCTACACTTTCAGGATTTATTGATCTAGATAACACATACGATTGTTAAGGTGCCGTGCATTCAGTTGCTCTTTTAGTTTTATTTTCAGTACCTCTATTATGACTCTGAAATGTGGAAATGAAGGGAAGGGGCCTCTTTTTTTTAACAGAATTGGCTTCTATTT
The DNA here is from genome assembly GCF_036898095.1 of Palaemon carinicauda. Classification (NCBI taxonomy): domain Eukaryota; kingdom Metazoa; phylum Arthropoda; class Malacostraca; order Decapoda; family Palaemonidae; genus Palaemon; species Palaemon carinicauda. Next base: position 5,972,571 of record NC_090761.1, read on the forward strand.
TCTCACCGTCATTGAATCGGTGAACTGTTATGATAGGTGACGTTATAATTTGTCATCAAGAATTCTCAATATCAGGCTGTAAGAATTCTTCAAGATCTTATAATCGAACAGGTAACAATTGGAAGGGCTATGAGAGCCCCACTAAATGAGGTTTTGCGAGCCCCATCAGAGAGGGACGAATGATCCCCAACAGAGGGGGGCAGAAAGAGTCTTACTAGAGGGGGCCGACCCTGGGGCACTGGGAGCCCTACCAGGGCCCCGGGAAGAGCCCCACCACGGGCACCGGAGGAGCCCCACCAGGGGGCGCCTGAGGAGTACCACCAGAGGGGGCCCCAGAACTCTTCATTGCATCTGAATAAGATCTTCTAGCTCATAACCTCTTTGCATGTTCAACATTGATGTGTTCTGCAATAGATTTTAGTAATATCTCTTGCTCTCTCTTTAATACAGGGCATTCTTTATCATGGGCTTGATGGTCAGCCTTGCAGTTCACACACACTACAGGTGTTGAACATTCCCCATGCTCAAGTTGGGCACACGATCCATAGATCTTATTCCTAGTATAAATACTAGAAGAGTGCCCCAAACCAAAACAACTAAAGCACTGAAGTGCTCTCGTTCTACATTGACGAACTTCAACAATTTCACAATCAAACAAAGTGTCCGCAGGCATATAAGAATTCACTTAAGTTAAAATAATCTTTGATGAACGGGGCACTTTAAATACCTTCCAAAACACATATGGACACATTCCAAAATCTCTTTCTCATCCAGGTCATATATATCCTCATTAAAGATAACCCTCTTTGCATAGCTGTACTTGTAGTGAGGATTTATTGGTTTCATTTTTCTATCAGGATGAAGCCTAAGATTAAGACCCATTACTGGTATTCACCAGATCTAGATATTTTAATTACTTTAGGATCATCTGGTTCATTATGAGGTTATATACATCTAAATACCTAGGTACCTCTTCTGCAATTGAAAGCCTAACATTCATAGTATCTGAATTAAACTCGTTTGCTCTATGGGCTTCTGTCAATTTATCAAAAATAATCCAGTTTTTAAGAAATATAATATCGTTGCCAAGTCTATACCAGATTTTTTTTATTGATCCAAATTTTGAAAACTTCTTGTATATGTAATATAAACTCCAGTCCAAAGGCACAGGCTTAACCAAGAGGATTACAACTTTAATAGGTTCCTCATATGTTTCCATAGTAACAATGGAATCCATGGTAGTATCCATACCCAACATCAGTGAAGAAGAAGATTGGTCATCAACGGGTTTTGGTGGGTTCGCCATAAAGGCGAGAAGGCATCTTTCATCTGAATATCCCCTCCACCCACCAAGGACCCACACTTAGAGAACAGGGTCATCCCTCACATTAGGGCAGCCCTATGGACAATATCCAGATATACACCACGGCCTCAGTAATTGAGGCGTCATGAAGTTCGTCGAGATCAGACTAAGCAGTGACGCAGGGTTTGACATAAAACTTTCCCCTCGCTCGTGCACGTCGGGTACTCCAGTTCTACAGGTTGAGATGGCATGCCATCCATACCACTCTGCACCAAATCAAAAGAAGCAGCCAAACAATATTCGAACACAAGCCAAAGTTGTCAACAAGTTTACGCTTAAGAGGTAGAGATGAGATGATAAAAGAA
>NC_090761.1:5984238-6001738 GCF_036898095.1 Palaemon carinicauda
TCTCTCTTCTCTCTCTCTCTCTCTCCTCTCTCTCTCTCTCTTCTCTCTCTCTCTCTCTCTCTCTCTCCTCCAACAGCACACTCCCATTCCAGCAAGTTCCCCCATTGCGTGTCACAGCAAATAAAAAATCCTTCCTCAGATTCGCCGGTCTGAAATCGTCCCCACTAATCTCGTCCGAAGGTAACCCCTCCTGAGTTCAATAGGACAATCACGTTAATTTCTCCAACGGCTCTCAAGAGACTGATTTCTGGATCACGTATCACGAACGCAAGTCATGGGAAAGAGAATGAAGACTTGGGGGTAGGGAAGGACTAGAATGGTGGAGGAAGAGGATGAACGCATCGAAAAAGTAAGGACTGAAAGCAGGAAGTAGAGGAAATGAAGAAGGAGAGAAAGATGCGAAAGGACTTACACGGAAGAGCAAAGGAAAGAGTAAAAAAGAGGATGGAAGACTTTAGATTAGAGCTAATAGATAGATAGATATAGAAAACTGAAACTTCAGAACAAATAGGTTGGAGAAATTATAGGGAAACAAAGGACGTAAATGACATATCAAATAAAGCTACGGGGTAAATGAGAAAACGGTATCTTACCATTTAATCAGACATGTAACAAAGAATTACAGTAAATCTCCTATTTCAAAGTATTAAATTAATATCCTATTTCAAAGTTTTTTGTAAAATAATGCATTCAATGAAGTGCCAATTTTTTTTTAGAATATGAATAATCCTCAACAAATAGATAATAGGATGAAATCTTGAATACAGCCCGAGATTAATTTTTTTGGAGTTGGTCATCCAAAGGAGATAGGATATGTAATGGAAATAAGATAGAGAATGGAAGAGAAATAATGAAAAGGTAAGAAATGTGGGAAAATAAAGGGATATTTATCTTAAAAACTTTGGCTTCCGGGTAAAGAGTAAAGCTCATTTCTTTATATAGCATTTAGAATATATACATAATTAAAAATTTGTAATGATGAAAAATATACTCGTCTGAATTCATGTAACTGATAAAAAAAAAAAATTCTGTAATTTATAATATAAAATCTGTAAACATCAAAATATAAGAAAATGTCATACAACACTTCAGAAATATTTCTGATACTTTGTCTTCCTAAAATATTTACGTCAGCCATACTAAATATAATATTACACTATTCTACATAAATGTAATTTTAAAAAACATAAAAAAAAGCTTGTCTTGATGGATGATATAAGCTGTAATCTACTATAATCTATAAATACAAAGAGTTTAACTATATACATGACTCTATTCTCTCATTTGCCTTCCATTATTTTAAAGTAAAACTAATTCTTGGTAAAATAACATCTCCCATTTTTATAAGAAAACTGAAGATATAAGAAAACTGAAGATGCAAGAAAACTGAAGATGCAAAAAAAAAAAAAAAAAAAAAAAAAACTGATAATGATTTTGATGAAATCTCGTTAGCTATTTAGAAACCGTAATGAAACCAATCTTGAATTTACTTAGATGACAATCTTAGATTTACTTAGAAGACAATCCTAAATTTACTTAGAAGACAATCCTAAATTTACTTAGAAGACAATCCTAAATTTACTTAAAAGACAATCCTAAATTTACTTAAAAGACATTCTTAAATTTACTTAGAAGACAATCCTAAATTTACTTAGAAGACATTCTTAAATTTACTTAGAAGACAATCCTAAATTTACTTAGAAGACAATCCTAAATTTACGTAGAAGACAATTTTAAATTTACTTAGAAGACAATCCTAAATTTACTTAGAAGACAATCCTAGATTTACTTAGAAGACAATCTTAAATTTACTTAGAAGACAATCTTAAATTTACTTAGAAGACATTCTTAAATTTACTTAGAAGACAATCCTAAATTTACTTAGAAGACATTCTTAAATTTACTTAAAAGACAATCCTAAATTTACTTAGAAGACATTCTTAAATTTACTTAGAAGACAATCCTAAATTTACTTAGAAGACATTCTTAAATTTACTTAGAAGACAATCCTAAATTTACTTAAAAGACAATCCTAAATTTACTTAGAAGACATTCTTAAATTTACTTAGAAGACAATCTTAAATTTACTTAGAAGACATTCTTAAATTTACTTAGAAGACAATCCTAAATTTACTTAGAAGACATTCTTAAATTTACTTAAAAGACAATCTAAATTTACTTAGAGGACATTCTTAAAATTTACTTAGAAGACAATCTTAAATTTACTTAGAAGACATTCTTAAATTTACTTAGAAGACAATCCTAAATTTACTTATGAGACCATTTCAGAAGTACTGAATTAATTGTGGGCCTCTAGGCAAGCATAACAGTTACCCAATGGTATGTAGAATTGAAAACTTTTTTTAACAGCTTTATGTTAACCTACATTGAATTTCTAAACCTATTTATAGAAAATAAGTTCCCAAACACCATTTAACAAACAATATGATTGGAGGCAGAATTTTTCAAACGGAAAAAGTTAAAGGTTATTATGAAAAAGAAGTAAATTTTCTCCATGTCGAGTTAAATTCTGTATAAAATGTACATGGGCTAGATGCTCATGATAAAAAAATTATCTTTTTGTGTAGTCCAAAAAGACACGGGCTAGATGCTCATGATAAAAAAAAATTATCTTTTTGGACATGGGTTAGATGCTCATGATAAAAAAATTATCTTTTTGTGTAGTCCAAAAAGACATGGGCTAGATGCTCATGATAAAAAAATTCTCTTTTTGTGTAGTCCAAAAAGACATGGGTTAGATGCTCATGATAAAAAAAAAATTATCTTTTTGTGTAGTACAAAAAGACATGGGCTAGATGCTCATGATAAAAAAATTAAGTTTTTGTGACGTCCAAAAAGATAGAGAGAGAGGTTTTAGTAGGTTGGTAGGGGCCAAAATATCTTTATTAAATTTCTTATACCCTTCGATATTTGCTTGTTTACTGAAGCCTGTCAGCAAACTATATAATAATCCATGAACTGTAAATATGAATAACAATAATGACTATAAAGATAAAAATAAAGATCAGTGTACATCTACCGTACAGAAAATAAATATAATCTTGAACATGAAATCTCAGAAACAGACTGCTAAAAAACTAGCACTTGGTAGAATAAAAAGTGAAGAAATCCCGCTGCAGATTTTCAGTCTAATTTTCTCTAAACTTTACCTCAAATACTTTGTGAAAACTTTAATAATATTCATGTAGATATCTTGTAGACAGACAAAATAAATAAAATCTTGATCGTGAAATCTCAAAAATACTGCTAAAAAACCAGCACTTGGTTGAATAAAAAGTGAAGAAAATACCACTGCAAATTTTAACACTTTCTAATTTTCTCTAAACTTCACCTCTAAAACTTTCAGTGAAAGCTTTGATAATATTCGTGTAGTTATCTTGTAGATACAGAAATAAGATGAAGTGCGTCCACCTTTGCTGTAGGAGGTAACGCAAAATTATATAGCAGTTTACTCCAGCCCTTTAGTCTGCCAGGACAAGTCTAATGCCAAGTATGTTATATTCCTACAGAAATAATCTATTGGGAAACTATACTATCTATTTTTTATTTGTAATGAAATAACTAAAACTGTGAGCTAACTGAATAATGACTTTTTAAATATAGTGGTTTGTTTGCTCAAACGCAATGCATGTCATCTTTATTAATTTTTAGTCATGATATCTCATCACATCAAGACTATATCACTTGATACATATACAATAGCGGTCAAAATCAGTTAGGGTCATTCAAGGTCTTAGTTATTTTTAGAATAAGCCTTGGCAGTAAACTTAGAGGTCTTATAGAGTAAAGCTTCAGGTGATTAAAAACAGCTCCTGGTCAAGTCTCCCAAATATGCTGCAATCTAGACACATGCAGGGTAGATTTTTTTTTTTAAAGGCATAAAGACAATTTTAACGGCATCACATTACCCCTTCATAACCGGGAATACAAATAATAATCTTCTGGTTCGAACAAACTTCTAAATATTTTATTCTAAAATACGTCACCGTTGAATTAAAATTATTAAATTATTTCTATTAGGTATACACAGACGAAGCGAAAGAGATTAATCGAAGTTGGAGGAAAAGAATAAAAGTGATACTCCGCAAAGAAACGGATCATCCACGTGATGAAAGAAGAAACTGTTATCATAATTCCCTCCAGGACAGAGAGTAGCATTATCAAATAAGCTACATGGGTGAGCAATGACATAAGTCCACAAATTATACTTTTAAAAAGATTTTAAAAAAAATTGCAATGTAAAACTATTATTATCGCCACACGAATGAGTCAGTGCAATATAAAAAATAGCCATTTATACAGAATTGGTAATTACAGGAATGAATAGTGTTTGCAATTATAAAAAAAGGGATCCTGTGATGACCCTCCACATATTTTATTTGAAGTGCTCAAATAAGAAGACAAACTGTTCTTCGTGTAATGCGAGAATTACACGAAACCCCCGTTTTGCCGTAATCCCCGAGCCATGTTATTACAGAATTCGTGTAATAACATCTTGGAAAATAAACGAATAATAGTGGTATTACGTAAATTCCATTTTAACGTAATCCTTCGTCTCTTACTGTTATTACTTGCCCCTGTTTTTTTTCTATTTTTTTCCATCTGCTTAACGTAATGACATGAATGCTTATCGTCGAAAAGTCGCTTGCGTGCGCGCTCAATCACGAAAGCTTTTGCGTGCGAGAGGTTTCTGTGTGGATGGGCGATATATACACACAAAGGTGCTCCTCTACATTTTTTTATTTGAATGCATGTATGTTTGTGTCTCCATGTACACAATTGTGTACGTAACTGAAGAAGTGTGTACGTAATGTAATAGGAGCATAAATGTAAACCTCACTATTGTACTTTTTGTAATTGTTTTCATTTGGGTGGCTGCAATGATATTTATAAGTGTTGTGAGCGTCCCTGAATTTATATTTCTTTTTCTTATTATGAAATAAACCATAACAATCTTACTATCCATAACATATTCTACAACTTCCCTTAACTTCTTATGTATCCGTGTATGTATAAATTCACGCACGTCCATGAGGGCGTCATACCTATTCGTAAACGATAATGAACTTGAAGAATGACGCCACCTTACAGAGCAACTAACCCTCCGTGATTGCTATTGATTCCTGACCCGCCCTTAGGTGTTCTTACCTAGTCTTACGGGTCCTTGCCGATTTATAATGGCGGCCAACAGTCACGGGAACTCGCTTACCTCTTTACTTTGATGGTGGCATTGGGCAGAGAGAGAGAGAGAGAGAGAGGAGAGAGAGAGAGAGAGAGAGAGAGAGAGAGAGAGAGAGAGAGAGAGAAATATTACACTTGAAAAAAGAAACCTATTTTGAAAATGTTAATAAGAGAGAGAGAGAGAGAGAGAGAGAGAGAGAGAGAGAGAGAGAGAGAGAGAGAGAGAGAGAGAGAGAGAGAGAGAGATATTACACTTGAAAAAAGAAACCTATTTTGAAAATGTTAATGAGAGAGAGAGAGAGAGAGAGAGAGAGAGAGAGAGAGAGAGAGAGAGAGAGAGAGAGAGAGAGAAGAGGAAGAGAGAGAGAGAGAGAGAGAGAGAGAGAGAGCACTTGAAAAAAGAAACCCATTTTGAAAATGTTAGAGAGAGAGAGAGAGAGAGAGAGAGAGAGAGAGAGAGAGAGAGAGAGAGAGAGAGAGAGAGAGAGAGAGAGATAATAGCGGAAAGGTCATCTAGATAACATTAACTTGGGAATTAGGAAAAACGACTACGGTGTTTCCTAAAGTTCAACTCATGGTAAAATATCTGCATGCACATGTTGTGTAAATGGTTTTGCATAAATGTTTGCAAGATAAAATCAAATGCACGTACAAGCTGTAACAGTTCTGACAGTAAAAAAGGACACAGAAAAAATAATCATAATGCCAATATGTACACATTGCACATGTACATAAAACATACAACCCCACATCATTATCATGAAGCACAAGGTTAAGTTGATGTTTCATAGAATTGCTCCCCACCTTTAAGGATAAAAGTGTCTCTTCCTAACTTATTCCTGAGGAAGGTTCGTATACAAGACTGGACACCCCCAGTATGATATATGGGAACCAAAACAAAGAATAAACAGAAGTGTTACATATAATTAATTATATAAATGTTGAGCATGTCTGTATGAATTCGTACACAGACTTAACATAATATAAAGACCTATTCATTTTCAGGAAATCAACTGATCCTTTTGCTGCAAAATCAATATAGGCTGTTATTAACATATGGAATTGCAATATTCAAATTCATCACAACTATATATATATATATATATATATATATATATATATATATATATATATCCATTTTATTATGTGAGCAAAGTACTCGACGACATATAACCAATTGTTGTATTAAAACTCATAATCAGAAAAAAAATGTATCTGACAGTCCCATATCTCGGAAAATAAGAAACAGAAATAGTTCTTCTAGGCCGGGAACTGTACAGCTGCTAAGATTTAGTTGATAAGCTTAGAAACATTTCTGAAAGAACACAGGAAACTGGGCTCTACATCACAGGTCCTTATTACTATCCAGCATTTGTTACTAACTTCAAACTATGAGCTAACTAGAAAGGAAACACCCAGAAAATCTGATGGAGTAACAATAAGCTGGCAGGTTTACTAACAGAATTAGTAGCTGGACTGGTTATGGTGAGGGGCATGCCTTATATTGGTAACTTTGCAATAAGAATTGTGGATGGTTGAAAAATAATGAGTAACACATTTGCCGAAGTTAAGGAGGTTATCTACGAATCCACAGAATAACAACATACTTCAACAGAAAAAAAAAAAAAATTGAGAACGCGCCGTACAAAGACTTTTTTTGAAAAGTTATAAAACCCGTAGCCCTTCCCTACAAAAGAGTGTTTCATAAACTACTAATGATGACATGAAGAAAACAAGATGAATGTGAAAATCAGAGGGAGAAGTACGCTCACAACGGCTCATTTACTATTTCTGTGACTTACTTTTGTTTTAGAGCAGTTGATAAGTCACTGTTGAGTTTTGCTACTTCCCAGAATTATTACTGGATTCTAACTTCATGACCCCACAAAAACACCTCGGAAATGTAATGTGCTTTTAAGGTGTCATTGGATTTATTTCTTACACTAGAGGGGATGGTAGGAGCCTTGAAGGAGCGAATAGACTTGTTGCTCCCTAAAAAATATAAACATACCAAGTACTAAGATACCAGAAAGAAATGAAATTGTGTGCTATGTGGGAAAGACAAGAGTAGACGTTTAAATGCTGACAGAGGTTGTCACTTCAAGTTCTTGCATCGTGGCAATGATAATGAAGTAAATGGATGTATCTAAAACGCTCATTTACCATAGATGGCCAGCTAGGATATGGACTTGATTTATGCGGTGCAAACAACTTGATGAAAAAGTTATTAAGGAATGAATGATTTGATTTGATGTTATGAGATCATAATATCAGTGATCATTGATGCTCATTTCAATATGATTAATTAACAATTAATAACTGGCATCATAACATCAGCGGTCATTGATGCTTATTTCAATATGATTAATTAACAATTAATAACTGGCATCATAACATCAGTGGTCACTGATGCTCATTTCAAAATGATTAATTAACAATTAATTACTTTAAGATAAGAAACCAAGCTAAAAACAGATAAATGAATAACTTGACATTGAAATTTAAAAAAATTAATATATCATTCAAGAACGAATAAGAAGACCAGCTTCCAATATGAACTTAAAAAGGCCACTGGCATCATAAAAAACTCCCCTCCACGAATCTTGGTGAGGATGTATCTGCCATCCTCACCACAGGCTTCAGACTGGAATTATTCCTTGATACCCATAAGACTGGGACATTCAATAAGTAAATGCAAGTGTTCAAGAAACAGATTGTGTGTGCATTCCTACCACAATAGTTGCAAAATTCTACTCTTATGGAGTTAACCACAAAATCTAACAGTAGAAAGGACTTTGCGAAGATTTGATGCTGAATAAGTAGGTATAGGTGACAAGCAACATACAAGTTTGAATAATGATAACAGATTTTCCTCCAGAGCCACAGCACATTCTGCATACAGTGAGATGTAACTGTATTTATAACTGAAGATTAAGGAGGAGTTTCTGATGACATTAAAATCTGGACTATTCTACAGCTAGTGGAAACTGCTGCTTAAACTCACCCAAAAAGTACCACAATGCAGTCATGTGGTAACACGGTTCGAAAGAATGACACCACGAATCATGACAATTTGGATGGTAATTTGGAACTGTTGAATGGTTTTATCAGTATCATATACAGTACATAGTATGTGAAATTAAAAAAAAAAAAACCTTACTTGTATATAATTGTTTCACTTTTGCAATTGTTTGTGTGATTTAGTTTTGTTAATCAATATTAAATTCTTTGCTCACCTCATGCACCTAATAGGAGAAATGTATTAAATATTTGTACTAGAACACACTTGACAAATTCAAAACGTATATCTTAAAATGGAATGAATTTAAGTTTGTCATTGCTCATGCATCTTTGCATAAAAAAAGAATCCTCATTCTAGTCTTCAAGCATACTGCACGTTGCTACAAAACCTTGTAAAAAGCCGGCTCAATTGTTAAATAAAAGCTGAACTTTAGATTTTCAATTTATCCTCAGGCATATATTGTAGAAACCAGAGCAATAAAATTCTTTTCCGTTACAATTTGTTCCACGTTGGTCCTTATTTAGAGCTAGAATATCTGGACTAGCACAGAATGAATGAATGATTTAAAGTTTTCAGGCATCCTGACATCTAAGGTCATTGACGCCGGGACTAGCACAGAATATTTTTCAAAACTTTACCTAAGATTTTCCACAAATAGTCATTAATTAGATTCCAAATCAGTTGAAGCATTATTCATCATTAAAAACAAATTAACATTCTTTTCTGTTACAATTTGTTCCAGGTTGGTGCTTATGTAGAACTAAAATACTTGGACTAGTGCAAAATATTTTTTTTTTGAAAATTAAGTCTTAAGTTCTGATTAGCTTGACAGTCATTTGGCATTAGACCCTTCTTTAACTACGTTCTTTTAAGATTTTTTTTTAGTTTTGGGAAAGATCTAATCGGGCTTGCCTTACACTGCTAGGGACGGAAAATATTGTACTATAACTTTTAATTTCTTCTCTAGCAGTTTATTCAAGTTCCTTACATCATTTCCTCACTGGGCTATTTTCCCCTGTTGGAGACCTTGGGCTTATAGCATTCTGATTTTCCAGCTAGGATTGTAACCTGACTCGTAATAACAACGATAAAACATTTTGCAAAACTCTTAAATTTTAAATATCCTTGTAACACTGACAAACAAATAGATATGGGAATATTTACAAGTTTTGAATAACAATAGTTATAATAAACTCAATCAGGTAATCCATTGAGGCCTGTTACCGTGGTTCTTAGAATAAAAAGGAGCCTTTTCCGTCTTCCCTTCCATGATATATCCTATTTCTATCTGAACTAATTGTGCATTCTCCAAACATAAAGGATTATGTTGAGTAAAGCCCAACTATTTTGAAAGCAATTTGTCTTCAAATATACATGTGCGTAAATAAACACAAATACCTACCAGTGTGTCAATAAGTTTTACGACTTTAATCAGTTTTAAAAGTAAAAATGGAAAGAGAAATGTTCCGTGAATAATCTCAGTCCTGATATCTGTGGCCATATTTCAGTGAATAATTGCTATTGAGCGACCAAGAGGACATTCTATGAAGTAGCCGGTATTAGCGGAGTCTCCCGAGGGCTGTATAACACCCGGCAGTGCCATTATGATAATGTGATTTACTCCTTGGCACTCGGACACGACCGAGAGCCATGTCAACCTCTGATTGGTTTGGGTCACCATAAACAAGGTGATTAAGTCTGCGGCTACACAGACTCCCCAATTACCCTGCTAGAGGGTTCTTCGCCCGGGAGGGGAGGGGAGTGGGGGAAGGGGAACAAACATGCGATAGAAAACAAATAATTGGACGAGGAATTAAAAAGAAAAATTGTTTCTAGTTATGAGTCCCCAGAGATTAAGTTTGTAGCTGAACCATAGCTGAACGTTATTTGTTCCTGCGAGTGGATAAACATCGATATATATTTACAGGGTTTTATGGCTCATACTACTCCCTTCAGTATAGCCTAAATTAAACCTTACATAAGTACTATTGCACTCTATTACGAGTTCATTACGCGTGTAACCGAATTACACATTGCAGTGGATAAAATAATAATTCTATTTTCAATTTAAAGCAACAGAAATTTTTTATGAAGGAAAAGTAAGGTTCTCAATAATGAAAGTTTCATAAAATGAGACAAAGTGATTATATAGTTATATGGATTTGAAAGCGCAGTTAGATAAGAAAAAAATCTGCCTCAGTACAAACATGAATCAGAATAATATATCTGATGATAATATAACTGTAAGGTTTATTATTATAATTATTATCATCAATTGCTAAGCTACAACCCTAGTTGGAAGAGCAGAATGCTATAAGGCCAGAGGCTCCAACAGAAAGATAATACAAAGTGAAAAGAAATAAGGATTGAAAATTATTTAAGAGGTCACATGTTATCGTTAATTTAGTTAATCAAGGGATTGAAAAAAAATATTCTCACTGTGAAGCCCAATCTCTAGGAGTTTAAATAAAGACTAAACTAAAATGTCAATCAGAATCAGAATCTCAAAATATTTCTGTTAAGAAATCAACTACATAAATTGTGAAAGGTGTCGAAAACAACAACATTAATAATAATAACAATAATAATAATAATAATAATAATAATAATAATATTAACAACAACAATAATAATAATAATAATAATAATAACAATAACAACAATAACAATAATAATAATAATGTAAGTAAACACTAATGTGTAATATATATATAAATATATATATATATATATATATATATATATATATATATATATATATATATAGACATATATACATACACACATTATATATATATATATATATATATATATTATATACACACATACATACATATACAAATTTATATACATATATATGTGTATATATATACATATATATGTGTATATATATACATATACATATATACGTATATATACATATATATGTATGTATATATATATACATATATATAAATACATATACACATATATGAGTATATATATATATATATATATATATATATATATATATATAAATATATATATATATATATATATATACAGTATATATATATATATATATATATATATATATACAGTATATATATATATATATATATATATATATATATATATATATATAATATATATATAATATATATATATATTTATTTATTTATTATATACACACATACATACATATACAAATTTATATACATATATATGTGTATATATATACATATACATATATATATATTTATATACATATATATATTATATATATACTATATATATACTATATATATATATATATATATATATATATATATATATATGTAAATTGTTCATTACTTGAAAATTTTAAATCTACGAAAGTTCTTCACCGATTACTTTGAAATTTTGACAACATTTCATTCGAATATACGCGTTTTCAAATGCTTATTACTGCTTACTACCTCTTTCACAGCCCAACTCTTAATCCACACCAGGGTGGACCCCCTCAACCCCATGAAATGGGGATGTATTTTCTACACTCCCATCTGTTTCTCCTATTTTTCCAATGAGTTAAAAAATTTCAATTTTTCAAATGAGTAATTCACATTTTTCAAAACAGGCCTCACTTGCGCAACGCAGTTCACACATGAAGCTTATTCGCCCTCTCGGGATTCTATATTTGAGGACTACATCTGTCCTTGATTCCAGGTCATCTGCAACGGCATCACTATCACCAACAGCTTGAAGTCCCTTTGCTCCAGCATTGTCTCCGGTGAAGCATCTTCTATATTTCCATCTAGAGTATCCATGCCTTGTCACTTCTAAATTTTGGTTTTGTTACTTTACGCTTATAATGTCCCAGTGCCAAAGAGTAAATCATATCAACTCAAAATGAAGAACTAAAATAAACCTAATAGGTATCATCAGATAACTTCAATTAGTTGGGTCACGTAGTAAGAATGAAGGAAAATAAGCTGTTAAGAAACATGGACTATTGTATTTGAGCCATTAATCTAATTCAATTATTTGCAGCCCAAATTTTGTCCCTAAGCTCAGAAATTTGCGATGACTGTGAACGTTCAACTCCTAACTTGAGGTTGATCAGATAGTTGTCATGGAAGTCAGCCCATTAACTTCATAGGCTTCCCAAAATCTCTTATATAATTTCTCAAGGACAGAAGAATATAAAGAAAGAATGGGCAATGAAAGTAATTTCAAACAATCAAATGAACGCCCCTTTCGTTTTTACTTATTTGCTTCAATTTAATTGTTCGCGTGTCATTCACACAAGTACATTCTTAGATATGGGAATGTTATGAACCTGGAAATCCATTTTTCTATCAATATATAATTTTCAAATCATTCAGCCATAAAAGTATAAAAATAAATGCTAATTATCATATCAACGCTAGAAGGATTGCCAAGAATGTTAGGCTTACCATTTAGACAGGATGCTTCCGTGGTTAAACAAGATTTTCTTAAAAAAAAAAAAAAAGTTTACGAACTCTGTCATTATTAAGCTTGTCTTCGTTTGAAAAGATGATTTTTAGATAATTTTTTAAAATTCTTGCCCAACTTTCAAATTATAATAATAAAATCACTTCCTAAAATAAAACTTAACCCTTATTAATTCATCAAGAAATTTCACCAATTTTACCGGTAGGACATTAAGGAGAAAGTACCAGTGCAAGGTTTGGTTTTGGATACTTGTCAAGAGTTCGGCAGAAAATAATCCCCTTCTGAAATGAGCTAATCATAACAATACCTGTCTTTGAATATCTTCCGAGATCATGGTTACAAGTTGAGGAAATTTTCTGGTCTTGCATTTGTTAAGACTTGCATATCACCATGAACGGGTTCGTATGATAAAATATTATTATTCCACATAAAAACATCGTAGAATTCTTAAGAAAAAAACAGGTTGCAATGAAAGTCCATTAAACTATAAAAAAATTTAAAGTTACACTAAGCTTCATGTCAAAATAAATGCTACACCAACATCACAAGAATATCTAAATTCTACACAATAAAGCAACCCATTTTGTTAATTGTTTTCTAAATTGATTATGTTTAAGTATCAACTTCCACATGTCCAATCTGGAAATAGAACAAATTACATTCGCCCAAAGGCTAGGACACCTCAAAAAAAAATTCTAATCCCCTAATAGATCTGATAACAGAAAAGAATGCTATGAAATTAATGGTTTGAAGTAGTCTAGGCCAAGAATAATCTTTACTACAAGACAAGAATAAAACCCCTAAAAGTCCCCCCCCCCCTCTCTCTCTCTCTCTCTCTCTCTCTCTCTCTCTCTCTCTCTCTCTCTCTCTCTCTCTCTCTCTCTCTCTCTCTGAGCCATTTTCACCTCTTTTAAACTCTGACCCTACACTCCTACTTCCCGACTAGGAGGTAAAAAAATGGTCTTAATAACCGAACTATATAATGCTCGTCAAAGTTGGCATTAAAGCTCTGTTAGCACTCAGTTTAGTCCGTGATTACGTGAGTCACGGCTTCCTGTAATTGGCCGTAAAACTCTCGAAGATATTCCCCGATGATTACCAATTACATCGTGGGGGAAGGTATTTTGGGAACTGGCTGCTGCTGCTGCTGTTCTGGCTCTCCCCACTCCTCCGGCATAGAGAAAATGTAGGAAGGGGCTCTCTCTCTCTCTCTCTCTCTCTCTCTCTCTCTCTCTCTCTCTCTCTCTCTCTCTCTCTCGATTTAAACTAGGATAAAACTTTTTCTTATTTTAAACTGTCTTGGGGAATGCACAGAGGTCTTCCCCTCGCCGTTGCATGTCGTCACGAACGACTACTGAGAAGCTCCGAGTTTTTAAGCACTTATCAGGCTAATACTCCGTTGCGTATTAGTGCAAAGGGTCACCTCCAAGTACGTAAGAGGCTTTAGTAATGAATGACCTGACATATAAAGATGGGATTACTTACTTCAATGTAATACAGAATTATGCAATTATCAAATTTATGCAAAAGAAATTACAATTAAGACTGAAATTTTCTTGAACCCAGCGGTATTACAAAATTCATCCTTTACTGTACTAATACATTCAAGTGACTGATTATCTATGTATCATAACGCATTTAAACAGGTGCGTAGAACAAACAGTTCAATAATTGGATGAATTAAACGTCTTTATTAACCTTCGTTTTATAACTGAAAAAACTAAGTATGAGAAAATGCACAAAGGAATCTCGAATCTTGGCGTGGAAGATTTTCAATGTTTATTTTATTAAGTTTCCTGTCCTTTTCTGTAATTTAGTCAATACTTAACACTTTTTATCAATAATAAACTTGTGTCCAGGAAGCTGTTCATAACCAAACAAACAGACACGCACAAACAGGGGTGAAAACAACCTTCTTCCAACTTCGTTGGCGGAGGTAATTATGAACGCCAATGAGAAACGTCAACCATGTCCGGAATATGAATTAAAAATGGCAACAAAATTTAGCTCTATGATGATAGCAGTAATTCATCAAAATGGGACCTAAAGGGAACTTTGTTTGAAATGACAGGTAAACTTTATTCTTTTATAAGTCGTAAAGCCCTTCTTAATGTTTCTGTAAAGTCTCCATTAATAATAATCATCATCAAAGATGAACCTCCGTACTATACTCTTTGCTGGAATTCCAAAAATAATAAACACCTGTGTCTTACTATCATTACTTTCTCGGCTAATATAAAAACCCTCCTCATCAGGTTTGAAACATTAGATATAAACGAGACATATGTAATGTATAGATAAGGAAATACCAACCCTTTAATTAATTACAACTAATAAAATGACGGACAGAAAATACGAAATTATAATGAAAATCTTAGCAACGAAGATGACTAATTAATGACACTGAAGAAAAGCAAGGATTCCCAGTGCATGGAAATGCTACCCCCGCAAGAGAGAGAGAGAGAGAGAGAGAGAGAGAGAGAGAGAGAGAGAGAGAGAGAGAGAGAGAGAGAGAGAGAGAGAGAATTTCAATGATTTCTTATTCAAATAAGTATTTGATTTGATTACTATATTTGTTGTTAGATGGCTAATATGACAGTATAAAAACATCTTGAATTATATAATCACCATAATTTTATTCGAAACAAAAATACGCGATTGGAATATTCTTTGATAGAATTTAATTTTAAATTGTACTAATAATTGCTTTGCCGATTATATCTTTAGATTTCTCAAACATGTTACTATAGTCAATTCTTTTTAGGGAGGCAGATTTGCACCGACTAGCAGGGTGCCCTTTTAGCTCGGAAAAGTTTCCTGATCGCTGATTGGTTGGACAAGATAATTTTAACTAATCAGAGAGCAGGAAACTTTTCCGAGCTAAAAGGGCACCGCTGCGAGTCGGTGCAAATGCGCTTCATAAAAAAAAATTGAGTATAGATAGATATCACCTTGTTTACCCCTACTTATGGGAACGGTATTAAATGAATCTACCATCGTCATCTGCAACCACAGATCTTCCACCCAATGCACAACTAGACACTAGAAATCAGGGCATTTACGTAACTAGAAATCAGAGCTTTTACATAACACAGTATGACGACAGCCTCTAGAAATCCAATGCTCACTAACCGCAAGCTTGAAGGTTAGCAGTACTTATAGGCCCTTGCATACCATTAGGAAAGGCTCGGACCGAATTCTCATTCACCCGGCAAATCCTTACCTGGTGATAGACAGGACTTCCGTGTTCCTAAATGAGAGTGAGTGTCACTTCAGTTTCCTAGAGGATGAATGTCGTGCTTAAGGACATTTACTACTCGCAGGTGGGTGGGAGGAGGGGGGATTAATTTGCCTCCTATAGTATACAGGTAATAGTTGCCCCCGTGAGCCAATTTCACCGTAATTGTCGTCGCGTAACTCGGGTTTTGAGAGTAAATAGGATCTATAATGCAAATGGCGCTATTATCACTAGTTAACTATCAATCTCCTTGATTACGGAGCTGCATGCGATCGTAATTATCAAGACCCAGGGGGTAATTGAGGGGTGAGGACATAGCACCTTACAAAAGGTACTGCTTTTCTTCATATCCTTACAACCCGAGGCACAACGGGCGACGCGAAAGAGCAAACAAGTTCATCAACTACTGATCACATTATTGGTCTGTCAATAAACTTCAATCAACAACGGTGATTTTATGTATATCAAAAGTTGTGCGTTTCAGGATAATGGGAACCTAACTAGAAGAACAATTTCCGAACAGTAAGGACGTTACGGTTTTTATGCTATTTAATCCTATTCTGAATTTTTCATTATATATTATCATAATTATTATTTACATCAATAATGTATTTACTTTGAAATTTATATTATTATTATTATTATTATTATTATTATTATTATTATCACATTTCAAAACAGATTTGACTACCACTATGTTGCAAAGTGATACATCAACACAATGTTAATATTAAAAAGCACAGTAGACAAAACAGATAATCGACTTAAAGAACTATTTCTCATTTTATAGCAATAATGACTGTTCTCTGATCACTGCTATTTCGAACACAGCAATCGAGCAAAAATTACCTTCGTCCCCAATTAATATGGTGGAACGTAAGTCGATGAAAAAGCAATGGATTTTTTAATTGTCTCGGGATTCCCTTCAATTTTAATTTTCATATTTTTATTAAAAATGCTCCTAATCATAATGAAAATAATGAATACTGCCCGATAGCCTAAAACACGATTAAACAGAAAATTAATTTATTTTCATTGCAAACAACATGCAAGTTAACAATAGCCGTTATAGAATTAAATATAAGGGTCGTCAAGATTGTGGCTCAGTGAATACGTATAAGCAAAAAATCTAAAATCATACAAATTCGGTCAATGAAGCAAGTCCCTTAATAACAAGAGACACGCACGAGTGTTCACATGAGCATTTACATCAATTGGAAAAAAAAAATTTCAGATATAAAAAATTAAGTGAAAATAGTTGAGTTGATTCATCATTATTTATCGTATATATCTTTAAGTACTTCATTTTATTTTTTTTTACGATTTACAAATGACTCTGGGACATGCAGAGACAGGTAAACAAACACATTCGCCCAAAGGGACTGTAAGGGATAAGAGTCAAGGAAAACGCAAGATTAGAAAGATATCCAAAGGTTAGACAAGGTGATAAAAGTTGCAGTTACTGATCCATGCACACCGCTTACCTTGGATAATACCACTTGTCACAGGACTTGCGTCCGATTCGTAGAATTACATTTTATTAATTTCACTAAGTGTCTGACATTCTGTACAAAGAATGTAGGGCAGGATAAGTATTTACAGGT
>NC_090761.1:6006738-6014238 GCF_036898095.1 Palaemon carinicauda
CCAAGGCACTTCCGCCAATTTTGGGGGTTAGCCGACATCAAATAAATGAAACAAATAAAGGGGACCTCTCCCCTCTACGTTCCTCCCAGCCTGACAAGGGACTCAACCAAGTTCGACTGCTACTGCTAGGGTACCACACCCCAACCTCCCCGTTATCCACCACAGATGAAGCTTCATAACGCTGAATCCCCTACTGCTGCTAGCTCCGCGGTCATCCAAGGCACTGGAGGAAGCAGCAGGGCCTACCGGAACTGGTCACAATTGCTCCCCATTCATTCCTATTTTTAGCACGCTCTCTTGTCTCTCTCACATCTATCCTCCTATCACCCAGAGCTTCCTTCACTCCATCCATCCACCCAAACCTTGGCCTTCCTCTTGTCCTTCTCCCATCAACTCTTGCATTCATCACCTTCTTTAGCAGACAGCCATTTTCCACAGCAATTTTCCATTCTCTCTACATGGCCAAACTACCTCAACACATTCATATCCACTCTAGCAGCTAACTCATTTCTTACACCAGTTCTCACCCTCACTACTTCGTTCCTAACCCTATCTACTCGAGATACACCAGACATACTCCTTAGACACTTCATCTCAAACACATTCAATTTCTGTCTCTCCGTCACTTTCATTCCCCACAACTCCGATCCATACATCACAGTTGGTATAATCACTTTCTCATACAGAACTCTCTTTACATTCATGCCCAACCCTCTATTTTTCACTACTCCCTTAACTGCCCCCAACACTTTGCATCCTTCATTCACTCTCTGACGTACATCTGCTTCCGCTCCACCATTTGTGGCAACAACAGACCCCAAGTACTCAAACTGCTTCACCTTCTCAAGTAACTCTCCATTCCACTTGACATTCAACCTAGCACCACCTTCCCTTCTCGTACATCTCATAACATTACTCTTACCCACATTAACTCTCAACTTCCTTCTCTCACATACCCTTCCAAATTCTGTCACTATTCAGCCAAGCTTCTCTTCTGCGTCTGCAACCAGTACAGTATCATCCGCAAACAACAACTGATTTACATCCCATTCATGATCATTCTCGTCTAACAGTTTTAATCCTCGTCCAAGCACTCGAGCATTCACCTCTCTCACCACTCCATCAACATACAAGTTAAACAACCATGGTGACATCACGCATCCCTGTCTCAGCCCCATTCTCAACGGAAACCAATCGCTCACTTCATTTCCTATCCTAACACATACTTTACTACCTTTGTAGAAACTTTTCACTGCTTGCAACAAACTTCCACCAATTCCATTTAACCTCATCACATTCCATATTGCTTCCCTATCAACTCTATCATACACTTTCTCCAGATCCATAAACGCAACATACAAATCCTTACCTTTTGCTAAATATTTCTCGCATATCTGCCTAATTGTAAAAATCTGATTCATACGACCACTACCTCTTCTAAAATCACCCTGTACATCTAATATTGCATTCCCTGTTTTATCCGTATTCCTATTAATCAGTGCTCTACCATACACTTTTCCAACTACACTCAACAAACTAATACCCCTTGAATTACAACTCTCATGCACATCTCCACTACCCTTATATAGTGGTACAATACACGCACAAACCCAATCTAGTGGTACCATTGACAACACAGAACACATATTAAACAGTCTCACCAACCATTCAAGTACAGTCACAACCCCTTCCTTCAACGTCTCAGCTCTCACACCATCCATACCAGATGCTTTTCCTACTCTTGTTTCATCTAGTGCTCTCCTCACTTCCTCTCTAGTAATCTCTCTCTCATTCTCATCTCCCATCACTGACACCTCAACACCTGCAACAGCAATTATATCTGCCTCCCTATTATCCTCAACATTCAGTAAACTTTCAAAATATTCCACCCACCTTTTCCTTGCCTCCTCTCCTTTTAACAACATTCCATTTCCACCTTTCACTGTCTCTTCAATTCTTGAACCAGCCTTCCTTACTCTCTTCACTTCTTTCCAAAACGTCCTCTTATTCTCTTCATATGAATGACCCAATCCCTGACCCCACCTCAGGTCAGCTGCCCTCTTTACCTCGCTTACCTTGCGCTTTACTTCCAAATTTTTCTCTCTATATCTTTCATACTTCTCTACACTATTACTCTGCAACCATTCTTCTAAAGCCCTCTTTTCCTCTTCTACTTTTACCTTCACTCCTCCATTCCACCATTCACTGCCCTTCCTCATGCTGCTTCCAAGAAACTTCTTGCCACACACATCACTTGCAATCCCAACAAAATTTTCTTTTACCAACTTCCACTCCTCTAAATTACCAGTTTCTCTTACTTTCACTTCGTCTATGCCATTTTCAACCTTTCTTGATATTTACTTTTTACCCCAGGTTTTATTAGCTTTTCAACCCTCACTAGCTCCCTTTTACATCCACCTACTCTATTCCCCCAGTCTTTTGCTACAACTAATTTTCCTTCCACCAAAAAATGATTAGACATACCGTTAGCCATACCCTAAACACGTGCACGTCTTTCAATCCTCCAAACTTTTTTTTAATTATCAACACATAATCCATTAAAGCCCTTTCTACCACTTTTCCACTTGCCACTCTTACCCATGTCTATATATACATACATATATATAATATATATACGTAATATATTATATATATATATATATATATATATTACACATGCATATATATATAAATATATACATACATATATACACACATGCATATGCATATATATTATATATATATATATATATATATATATATATATATATATATATATATATATATACCCCAATAAATGATATTGTAACAACAGCTGGCTATCATTTTAGAAACATTTCTTTTATAAAGATGTACCTGGATGTACATTCTGTAAAAAAAAAAAAAAAAAAAAAAAAAAAAAAAAAAAAAAAAACTTGTGTTAAACTGTATTATTACCAGAAATGACGACTGTAACTCCAGCTACTACAATTACCAAAAGTACAATATAAAGAATAAAAAAAAAACGTGAGAAACAGAAAAGTTAGACTGATAAAAGGTGTCCCACCTCGAGAATCACTCCTACACTAATTGATTTACACTGGCTGCTTATTAAAGCGAAAATTGGGTTTTAAGTATGTACAAAACCCCCGTCAAGTTACCAGAACGGGACGTCCAAAATATCAGTGAGAATTGCCACTTATTGTGCAGCCAACAAATTGTATTGACACGAGAATAGTTACAGATGGTTTCAAATTATTGGAATCTATATACATGTCAAACTGTAGGCTCTAGAGCCTTTAAATATGCTTCCCCGGGACTATATAATAATCTCTCACCACACATTTGAAAGACTGAAGATATTGAGGCATTCAAGAGGAAACTGAAGACTTTTATATTCTGTAAGTGCTAAGACAGTGTCGATTTGACAATCAAGCGAGCAATACGTGGTGGGATATAGTGGATGCTTTCAAACGAACATGATAAACAGGCTGTGTAGGTCCTGTAGAGAGTAGGGTTACCCTGCTGTATAGGCCCAGAAGGGCAGCCCTTAAAGCAAGTAAAGTATATATACAGTATATACACACAAAACACACACATATACACACACACATATATATATATATACATATATATACATATATATACATATACATATATACATATATACATATACATATATAAATATACACACACATATATATATATATACATATATATACATATACATATACATATATACATATATACATATACATATATATATAAATACATATATATATATATATATATATATATATATACATACATATACACATATATATATACATGTATATATATACATATATACATGTATATATATACATATATATATGTATATATACATACATGCATGTATATATATATATATATATATATATATATATATATATATATATATATATATATACATATAGGAGGGTAAGTCAAAACGTTCCAGGAAAATTGTTGAATGATGTATTTACACAGGAATGAAAGAACCCAATTACATGGTAAGCAATTCTCTGTGATGTAGTAATCCATATAGACTAATTGCTTAAGTCATCCTCTTGCTACCGTAGTGTTAACATTTGCTTCAGAAAAGTAATTTATTGAGCCCATGGAAAATCAACATTTTGAGATCAGAGCTAACACCATATTCCTGACCAAGCTGGATTGTAAAGCAGGTAAAATTATTGAAGCTTTGCAACAAGTTTATGGAGATTTTTCTCTATCTAAATCAGTTGTTTATGATTGGATAAAGCGATTTAAGGATGGTTGGGAGGAGCTCAAAGACAACCCAAGAAATGGACGACCATCGACTGCAACAACTGAAAGAACCGTGGCTTAGGTGCAGAATCTAGAGGATGCAGATCGTCGTATTACAATTGATATGATAGCTAATGAGACTGGGATCTTCCATGGCTCAGCATTTTCAATTCTAAATGAAAAACCTAGTTTGAGTGAACTTTCAGCACGTTGGGTCCCAAAAGCATTGCGCGTAGACCAGCTGCATCAAAGAGCTGAACTCTCTCTGGCAGTTTTAACAAAAATTTAATAAAAAAAAAAAAATTCAGAGTTTTTTTTACCGGATTGATATTGGAGATGAAACTTGGATCCATCAATATGACCCTGAAAGTAAAATTCAATCAAAACAACGGTTAACAAGTGGTTCAGCTGCACCAGTGAAGTTCAAAGTTGCGAGATCTGCTCAGAAGGTTATGGCAACAGTGTTCCTTGAAGATCAGAAAACAATCACTGGTAACTACTACAAAGGGGTTTGGCAAAAACTGAAGACTGCATTGGCTAAAAAACTTCGAGGGAAGTTGCCCCGCAGAATTTTGTTCCATCAAGCTAACACACTTGCACATTCATCAAGGGTTGCAAGAAAAGTCTTAAGAGAATTTAGGTAGGAAACTCTTCCACATCCTCCCTATAGTCCTGATCTAGCTCCTTCAGAGTTTTCCCAATTCCCAAAACTAAAGGAACACTTAAGAGGAGCCCGGTTTGAATCTCTGGATGCTGTTAAACATGCAGTTTCAACATGTTTTAATGGAAAGGCCCCAAAATTCTATACAGAAGGGTTGCAGAGTTGGAAATAAGATTAGATGGTAGATATGTAGAAAAATGATGTTGGAATTTCTTTAAATAAAGCGTATATTTAATATTTCCTGGAACTTTTGGACTTACCCTCGTGTATATATATATATATATATATATATATATATATATATATATATATATATATATATATATATATATATATACATACATAAACTCCCGAGCTCCAAACTCACCTGCTTATTTTACCATAAATCTGTTCAACTTGAAATAAATACCAGATCTCTGAGAATATTAAACAACTCCCAGACAAAAATATATATGAACACTGAATATCCATAGGTCTCTTATGTTACACTCGAAACATAATTACTTTAGATGAACTATTAAAATACCAACCTCTTACCTCAGTTCTTAGTCAGGGATTACGAGCAAAGTACTGAGAAAAAATATTGGTGATTGAAATAATACCCACTTTACAAAAATAAATATATTCTATAAAAAGTTAACAGAAATTCACAAGTAGTAATGCCAAAAAATAAATCACTCGAAATATTAAACCTGAACTAATCTTTAGATTAAGATAAAAATTATGTTCTATAAAAAATTATACAATCACTTGTTTCACTGAAATTAAATTATGAAAAATATTTAATTTTGACAAATAAATAAAAAGAATTACCACTTAGCACACTCGTGATTAAACAATGATGAAATTTCCCTATATATAGCTGTTACACTTCCATCTTTTGGTTCACACAAGGTTACAGAACAGTTACCAAAATAAATACTCTTCACTGTTTAACCTAATCTCATAGGGCCAGTTACAAAAATTTATGTTAAAATTACTTACATTAACAAACTACACTTGAATTAACATCCAATAATTTCACCAACGTTTGAACAACAATATACACGATATAAATTGGGTAAAAATCACTTACTCACATTTGAGAGGACACACACTTAAGAGGAGAGAGGGCAGGTGAACTTTGGCTCTTTCATAGGGATAGGCTGGATCTCTTCTGCTGCTTATGCATCGCTAAATCCTATATATATATATTGACTTGATTCGTCTAAAATTTTATAGTAGATCATTCTCGCAGCGTGGGGGGCATGGCTCTAGCGGCGTAAGGTTGTCACTGTAGTAATATGAAGTAGGGGCACTAACCTTGCTTACAAGGCAACTCTTTCTCAGCTTACTCCCCCCCACAACCCTCTCATAACTTTAAAAAAAAAAAAAAAAAAGTATATCTAATTCGAGAATTTTCATGCACCTTCTAACCACGTGGAAACATAAAAATTACATAATCCCTCGTGTTCATACCTCGTGTGGGTCATACAGCATACCTAAACGAGATTACATAAGACTATAACAAAACTACATGAAATAAAAAGTTGATTCTTATAGATGAGAATTTACATATACTATATTGAATGAAAATACAATGAAATAAAGGACGAAAGTCTTATGTAATTTACATACATTTACTTAACCTACATGAGTGCAACTCACCTTACGAGCAGGCTATATACATCTCTTAGATACAGAAAAGAAATACATACATAAAATATTTTCTCTTATGCTAGATCAGTTTCGTACGAATATATATATATATATATATATATATATATATATATATATATATATATATATATATATATATATATATATATATATATATATATATATATGTATATATTAGTAATTCTTCGTATGGATAAGCATGTCATTCTATAACCAAAATCTATGAGGTTTACCAGAAGACGTGTTTGAATTTCAACGGAAATATGCAAGTGAAATCTGACTTATCACATATGCAATGAAGTAAATGTATTTCCTATAGATATTAATAAATAGTAAGTAATACAAAGTAGCAATTAATGAAAATATAATTAAAATGACACAATGCCCTTTAGAAATGAAACAGTTTTATTTGAAACCAATAATATAGAATGTGTAATTCATAAATATAGATTACTTTCTTTCATAGTGCAATCAACAATGCAGATTTAATATATCACATTCTAAATGAATAATGCAAGAACATTATGCTTTAAACAGTAACAAAGCTGCACATAAACAGACATACACATTTACGTGCTGGTTCGCTGGCGCTCAGCCGCTCACACATTCATTCAGTAATATTAACTTATTTCACCAACACCCTCAAATCCCTTATAATCTTCTTGCTGTGCAACACGAATGAGTGACCGCAATATCTCCCTCACCCCCACTCCCCCCTCCCCTATCATAATGATGGTAGCTATGGGTACCCCTCCCTTAGCTCCTTAGACCCTCCAGTCATACACATAATCGCAATTACAAATGCGTGAGCAGGCACACTCCTGAGAGCCAGTCCATTGTGCACGTCAGGCAATTGAAATATTATCGCCACATATACATATCCTCTTTCGTAAATTAACACTGAGCTTGAATCG
>NC_090761.1:6019238-6021738 GCF_036898095.1 Palaemon carinicauda
CTCAAGCCATTTTCCGAGATAATGTGCCATACTCTTGACTTTCACCAGTTTTAGCCTTTGAAACTGTTACCGACACACTGGACCCAGTGATATTCTCCTGCAAATCTGAATAGAGAATAATTCCTACCAAATTTCTCTTATTATCTTACCTTGTGTAATAAACTTTATATCTTTTCCCAGATTTCTTGCACTTTTCCTCTTCCATTTTGTACTCTGTATACATAGGATCATACTTTTTCTTCTCAGCATGGCATCAAACCAACACTGCAATTTCCAAGTCTTGTCTTTGCTTTCTTTTTCCAATCATTACTGCTCATTAACATTTTTAGCCACAATCGTGACTTATGCGGTACTCACGGCGCACAGTGGATACTGCAATGCATTGCTTACAAGGTATGTCTTAACCTTATCTTATTCCATTATTGAGTAAAGATTACTTGATTGGTTTTTGCCACTAATTCCATACACTGTTGGCTAGAACAGGCAGCAACTCCCCTATTTTACCAGACTTGAGACCGGCAGCAAGATGGAAGGGCTTGTCATTCCTCAGACTTGAGACCGGCAGCAAGATGGAAGGGCTTGTCATTCCTCAGACTTGAGACCGGCAGCAAGATGGAAGGGCTTGTCATTCCTCAGACTTGAGACCGGCAGCAAGATGGAAGGGCTTGTCATTCCTCAGACTTGAGACCGGCAGCAAGATGGAAGGGCTTGTCATTCCTCAGACTTGAGACCGGCAGCAAGATGGAAGGGCTTGTCATTCCTCAGACTTGAGACCGGCAGCAAGATGGAAGGGCTGGTCATTCCTCAGACTTGAGACCGGCAGCAAGATGGAAGGGCTGGTCATTCCTCAGACTTGAGACCGGCAGCAAGATGGAAGGGCTTGTCATTCCTCTAAGTAATCTAACTCCTGATTTCCATAGCTCAGCTTTAAACAGTTTCACGCCCTAATTCTCATATTCCCCTCGTAAGCATTCATATATCCAACAACATTATTAATATTCATCATCATCAGCCATTACTAGTCCACTGCAGAACAAAGGCTTCCTAAATGTCCTTCCACTCGAGTCTGTTTATGGTCTTTCTATGCTAGTTTATACCTGTAAATTTTTTTAGCTCATCAATTCATCGTCTTCTCTTCCTTCCCTTGCCTCGTTTGCTATCTCTGTGGGCCCAATTTGTTACTCTTTTTGTCCATCTGTAATCTGTCATGTCATTATATGTCTTGGCCACGCACATTTCTTTTGCTTATATGTTAGAATATCCTTTAATTGAGTTTTCTCCTGTTATTCTTTTGCTGTCTCTAAGAGTTAATCCCATCATTATTCTTTCCAGGCTGAAGTTTCTGATGCACAAGTTAATACTGGTAAGACTATCTGATTAAATACTTTTCTTTTTAGAGAAAGTGGCATTTTACATTCCATAATCTCATTTTGTTTAGCAAAAGCTCTTCATCCAAAAGAGTACTAAAACGAGAAATTTTTAAAATTCCAATGGACTTCCATACAAATAAAAGAAGACCAGCTAAGCATTCAGCACCTTTTGGACCTAACTTTAAACTATCAGACTAATCGAACAAAATGTAATTGGGTTAAACCTAAAAGCTCTCCTGGCATCGGCCAAAAAATTTATTCTCCTCCAAAGTATGCACACCCTTCTCTGCATAGTTTTAATTCGTAAATATACATCTTGTTTTTTGTTCTAAATCTAGCCTCATTTCTAAAATCTTATTCAAACGTTTGGTAATCACTTTCCAATGTGCCACTCCCAATAAATATATTTCATGTGATAAGCCCTACAAAAGCTTGACCTCAAAATTCCCTATCGTTATTAAATTTATGTTAAAAAGAGCTTCAGATAAATCTTTCTTCGCGTACGAATTAAGTCTTAAGTTATTTCCCTAATGACAAAGATGAATGAGGCAGTCTTGACATCAAGATTTATGTCGGCAAGTACCTCGGGATATAACCTCGTGTTGTGCGAAATGCCATATACCGGAGATCAAATTTAACCCCTTCGCAACGAGGCCGTGGATCCGTTACTGGAGCTATACACGAATGTCACTATCTATATACTTGGTCACTTACTCTTCAATAAGGAACATTTCCATATTTATTTGTTTTACTGATGATTGCAGAATAAATATTTGAGAAGTTTGCTTTATTTTCTATTCTCTTTCACTTTAAACAACCGAAATTGTTTTCCATTCATTGTGAAGAGATTATAGCATAATTTTTGAACATTGCCATCACGATTAATTTAAAACAAAGGTTGCGATTTCACATGCATGTCTACAAGAAAATGATGAATGTCAGAATGGCAAAAGCAATACACTGACACTACCTTGGTGACAAAATGCCATAACTCCTACCCGAGGTATTTCCCGAGGTAATTGCCGACATAAATCTTGATGTGAAGAACTGCCGTAGTCTCGGTAAATTATCTTATAATTTACAACATTACTAATAAATTTTATCGGCAATCTGTTTGAGAAAGTAGATGT
>NC_090761.1:6026738-6029238 GCF_036898095.1 Palaemon carinicauda
AAAAGAATTTTCTTCCATAAGAAATCATTTCGGAATTCTCTCCTAAGCATTCGACTGCCTTTCACTCTTTCCCTTAACCTCTCTTTGTATCAAGAAACTGTCACCTTCCTTAAACTATCCAACCACCTCCACACCATTACATATTGCTAAGCTGTTTATTACCAACATATCTCCCTCTATTGCTAATCTGTACATACATTTATTTCTACTGCTTATATAATTTACTTCTAGAATTGTTTTCAGGTATTTCAAAGTTTTCATTAAAGCAAGTCTGACTTCTTTTATATTTTTCGTCATTCCTACTTTTGATACAAATTCGTCTTCGTAAAGAAGTATAAAAATTTGGGATGGTAATAGGCAAACTGTATATGTATTTTTTTTTTAAACCAAATACCTTCCCAGAATGCTACCTTTTGGCAAGATATGTTTATGATATTTTGTTCTGTCCCATCAAGAAAGACGAGAAGAGATTTTTAACAGCAATAAATAATTTGGTGCGGTCCATAAATTTTACCATTGAAATAGAAGTAGATAATAGGGTGGCCCTTATAGATGTACAGGTTCTAATGATAGAGGTTTAAGTTTTCAGTTTATAGAAAACCGTAAAAATTAATAGTATTTTTATCAGTTTTCACGGTCACTACTGGTCAATTGCACTGAATTCCTCGAAGCACAGTTTGAGGAGATCCGGGAATTGCATGTAATTTTACATACCCAGGGAATTTTATCGACAAAGCTTCTTATAAAGCAAGGAAAATTTCTCATTTTACCTTTACACAATCAATTCATGAATAATCCTAAATTAATGAAAACTGTTTATATCCATGTTATATTTAGGAATATTACTTTAAATAACGATTAATCAGATATTCCCCTCTACAAAAAAAAATATAGGTATTTATGAGATCCCATGCAATCAATGTAAAAAAAATATGTCGGGAATATTGGAAAATATCTCGAAGCCATATGGAAAAAAGTATAAGGTTCCAACATTCAAAAGAAATAGCAGTTTATTTCAACATATGTATGATTGTGATCATACTAATAATTGGAAATGAGAAAAAAGGGATACCTTATTATAAGGATATAATAAATTGCATTATTATAGAATCTTGTATTATTAAGAAAAACCGTGCAGACTTTATCAACAGCAGCCCAGGGATGTAAATACTTCACCAACTGCTTATAAGCAACGTATTTAGAGTATTATTCCTAAACTAGTTGTGTAGTAATTTTGGTTTTGTATGCTCTCTGTTTTATTACTGTCACAGGAGTGACACTAAAACTCTTACTGACATTTTGTTCCAATTGGTCAAGAAGAGGTACGAAATACAAGAGCTCTATCAAAAAAATAAAAATAGTTTTACTGTTATTTCATACAACATATGAATATACATATATATACATACATACATACATATATACATATATATATATATATATATATATATATATATATATATATATGTACATATATATATATATATATATATATATATATATATATATATATATATATATGTACACACACATATATATATATATATATATATATATATATATATATATGCAGACCCTCTGGCGATTGTTAACCGATAAACGTACTTAGGACAGACAGTAAGTGTTTTCCTAGGACACGGCACCAATATTAAAAGAATGATAAGCATGGGATGAAGAGAATTTGGTAAACAAAATACTTGATGATTTTAATCAGATAGTCCTTCAAGTATAAACTTATGCATCAGAAATTTGGAGCCTTAATAAAGCTTTAGAACATAAGCTAGTTACAACTCAAAGAGCTATGGAAATAATAATAAAGGGAATAACACTAATAAACAGAAAAAAAAATAACATGGATACGAGAGCAAACAACTTCTACGAAAAAGAAATGGACATGAGTGGGACATAATGAAAATGGCAGACAATAGATGGATATTAAGAATAACAGAATGGGTCTCTCGAGATTGTAAAAGAAGCAGAGGAAGGAAGGGAAGACGATGGATCGACGAACTAAGAAAGTTTACGGGCGTGGACTGGCACAAAAACACCATAAACTGACGCAAGTGGAAGGGTATGTCTGAAGCCTTTGTTATGCAGTGGACTAGTAATGGCTGATGATGATGATATACATAAAGTATATATATATATATATATATATATATATATATATATATATATATATATATATTCGTCTGATCGCTTACGGCAAATCAACATATGGGTGTCCCAGATTAGTAGAGCTTTGTTGATCAAAAAGTGATTTGTATATATATTATATAATATGCAGTATATCTATACGGGAAGCACAGCAATCCTATAACTACATAAAATTAGTAAGAAAATAACGATTAAGAAAGGAGTTAGAGACCTCATCTCTCCTATAATACTCACAGCATGCCTAGATGAACTTTTAAAAATTTACATTGGGAATAATGTAGGATTTAACATTAATGGGGAATGTCCTAACAACTTAAGATTTACATATGAGGTTAAGTGAATC
>NC_090761.1:6034238-6036738 GCF_036898095.1 Palaemon carinicauda
ATAAATAAAATAAACGAATCTTGTGACTAAATCTCAAAAATTAGTGATTTAGAGGCTAAGAGAGACTAGGTAAACACCAATAGCATTTATGTCTCTGAATACCAACCTTCAAAAATTTAAACATTCATGTTCGCCAATTTGTGCACTTTCACATTTATACGCATTTTCAATATCAGAATGACAAGGGGATCTCTTCAGATATCACGTGTCCGTTTCATAAGGAAATAAATTATTTATGGAACTAAAACTGTCCTATCAATAACATTTTCTTTTAGCATCCTTTCCAAACATATACAAGTGACAGTTTAAATATCCCTTCAATACTCAATACTTTGATCGTACAAAGACGACGGGAGTAGGATGCAATTCCCCAATCGTAAAAAAAGTAATAACTTTAATCTAAAACTATGAAAAAAATAATTTTTTAAAGGGTTCAAAGCCTGAGAAACCAGCAGAAATCACTGTCCTTCCAGCAATCATAAAAAAACTATTTAATTTTGACGGCCTTTCCTCAACTAAAAAGTAAATAGTGTTTAAACCTCCTTTCAAAACTATAATCACAACTGCGCTTATGACATTCTTTTTTAAAATTGAATGAATAACATTGTTTAGCTACCATACTTCACATTATGTGGTCTTCAATCCCATTTTCCAAAAATATAAATGATCGAAATGCAAATGAGATTTTCTTGATATGATCACTTTAGATTCAGTCTATTTTAAGGGCAGTTGTTAAATTCCAACTGCTGAATATTTAGAGATATACACGCACACGTATACACAGATTCAATCCTTCCCACCCTCTACCCGAGGGACGAGGAGAGACCGAGTAGTTATGTGTTTGTAATGCTGGTCAGCGTGACAGGAAATATATATATATATATATATATATGTATATATATATATATATATATATATATATATATATATATATATATATATATATATATATATGTATATATATATATGTATATATATATATATGTATATATATATATATATATATATATATATATATATATATATATGAGAGAGAGAGAGAGAGAGAGAGAGAGAGAGAGAGAGAGAGAGAGAGAGAGAGACTTCTTCTTTATTATATAAGGGGAGATTATAATAATTTTGCTCATTAAAGAATATTTTTAATGTATTTTTAATTAAAGAAAACCCGCAACGCTCCTTAAAGTTGCTTCTTTTTAACACACTGGACTTTTGAAAAGTGAAAACCTGATTTAACATTTCAAATTTTGAATCCTAAATGATTAATTATAGAAAATATTTAACTGAAGATGCAATTAACCAGTGCTTAAAAAACCCTCACTTAAACTATTATCAGCCTTTTAACAATATATATTAGAAAAGAAAATGAGTGTAGAGTAATCCATTGAACAGGCAGAAAATAAAAATCTCCTAACTATTTACCATTCATAACACATGGAGTCTAGATACAAAAACTACGACTAAGAGGCTTCCACATTTTCGAGGTAAGAAACGCCAGACGCCCTTTAGAAAATCATCATTCAAGAAATTCCGATAATTATCAAACCACGTAAGTAAATCATGTTCACAAGTTTACATAATTTTGCGTGAATTAAAAGGATCCAGTAATGCTACAGCTTTGGATAGCATCTCAGTATTTTAAACGAATATATTCAATTAAAACAACATATGAGTTCTAGGTGAAGGGACAGTGGATAACAACGAGGATTAAAAAAAAAAAAAAAAAAAAAAAACAATGACCGAGTGAGATCATTGATAAAAAAGTAGATTGTGATAAAATCAAACTTTTTTAAATACTTCAAAATCGAGTCGAACATTGCATATCACACAATATGACATCCCAAATCTAGATTTTGCATATAAATACATCAACGTTAAACAATGTAAACACTGTATGTACAACCGTAATCTCTCTCTCTCTCTCTCTCTCTCTCTCTCTCTCTCTCTCTCTCTCTCTCTCTCTCTCTCTGGTTAATTGTAACATTTTTAAAAGCCAAATTTCCTCAATACTACATAAAAATGATAGTGAAGTTTTATAACATTGTTTTAAAAGATAAATTTCCGATTGATACTACACGTGCAAAAGTTATAAATTACTCTCTGGTCACAGGTTACAATTACAAATACAACCAGCAAAAGGGTTTAATCGTATAATTAAAACATAAGTTCTGTAATGGTAGTACAAAATAATGATGATAATAAAACCTAGTGATAGTTATAACAGCGAGTAAAAAAAAATCGGAACTTTTGACGATTGGAAAACTTAGTTGCTCGTTAACTGCATATTCGAAATGTAAGTGTATGAAATGTTTGCAAAAACGACTTATTGATTTGCCAGATAAACTGAGCGGCACTGTAAGCAAACCAACTTTCCTAAAATTTACGAAATGGTAAAAGGGTTAAGTAATTGCCATGCAAACACAAAGTCGTGGCAATGCACAATATTAATGCCAGGAACTATGCGAATGACTCTGTCGAGTTTGAAATAACAGTCAAATTGATT
>NC_090761.1:6041738-6116738 GCF_036898095.1 Palaemon carinicauda
TGTTCTGCAACATGTTCCATAAAAAGAGACCTGGATTCTAAGTAGTTATATTCTTCTTAACTCCAATAAACAAAAAGATACCTCAGGTAATTTCCATGGAGGCATTGAGGATACCTTAAATGGAAGCACCTTAATTCTAATAACATCAAGACTGTTTAATAATTGTTTCACCCGAAAGCCATAAGGTTGAGGAGATTTTGGGTGCAACTCAAAGTATGTTGAGTACCTTACAAGGCTTGCAGTCTGAAAGGCTAAAGAATTAGGGAGTCTTTGCAATCTAAACCAATACCGAATAATAGAAGACATTCAGTAAAGGTCTAGAAGCAACTCTCCAGCATCAACAAGGGGTCTTGGGATAGGTGAGGTTCTAAATGCTCCTGTGGACAATCTAATACCAGCATGATGTATAGAATCTAATCTTTTTAACCGGCTTGGGGTGGCTGAGGAGTATATTTTGCATCCATAACTAATTCTGGATAAAATTAAGGACTTGTATGATTTTAAAATGGTATTGCGGTCTGCCCCCCATGATGTATGGGACAATACTTTTAAAACATTCAGCCTCAAGACATTTAGCTTTTTACGCTTTTAAGTGAGGAACCCATGTAAGCCTACAATCAAATATCAAACCTAAAAATTTAGCTTCACTTACACATGGGATCCATTGACCTTTAATGTATATATCCGGGTCTGGATGTACTCCCCGGATACGACAGAAATGGACAATAGTAGTTTTACTTGTCGAGAACTTAAATCCATTCATAACATCCCACTGGATAATTTTGTCAATTGAGAGTTGTATCTTTATCTTAACCATTGCCATTCTAGCTCCAGCAAATAATATGGAGAGATCATCCTCAAATAATGTGGAGAGAACATCCTGAGGAATGACTGAGGATATCCCATTAATTGCTAGTGCAAACAGGGTTACACTCAGCACACTACCCTGAGGAACTCCTCTTTCCTGGCATTTATTCTCTGATAGAGTTTCCCCCACTCTCACTTGAAAAACTCTGTGAAAGAAATGACTGAATAAATACTGGCAGCTCTCCTCTTAATCTTAACTCATGAATTCTTTTAAGTATACCATATCTCCATGTGGTATCATATGCCTTTTCAAGGTCAAAAAAGACTGTCACATGGTGCTGTTTGGAAGCAAAGGCTTCACAAATAGAGGACTCAAGTCGTATCAACACATCAGTCGTTGAGTGCATTTTTCTGAATCCACATTGAATAGGTGATAAAATACCCTTCTTTTCAAGGCATCACATCAGTCTTACATTAACCATCTTCTCCACGATTTTACATAAACGAGATGTCAATGCAAGTAACTTATAATTTGCTGCTAAAAACTTGTCCTTACCAGGTTTTAAAAAGGCTAAAATAATGGCTAGTTCCCAAACACTTTGATAACTATGATCATGCCATATTCTATTAATAATGTTTAAAATAAATAACTTTGTATCAAAAGGTACATGTTTAATTATTGCATATGGAATTCCATCGGGTCCAGGGGCTGTATTGTTACACGTAGCAAGTGCAGAATCAAATTCTCTTTCAGTAAAAGAAGAATTGTATGACTTCCTTTCTTGTTGTGAAATTTAAAACTTTTTTTTTTTCAATGCTCCTATACTGGTGACCAGGAGCTGCTTCACACTTGCGTGATACATTTAAGAAATGGTCAGCCAGGGCATTGCTAACTTTGGTTGCTCCAGTCATATGCTGACCATTTACCCTTAACACTGGTGGTGGGTTTGGGGTGAATTTGCCTGCTATCTTTTTCACTTTCCTCCACACAGATGATGTTGGTGCTCTTCTGTTAATGGAGGAAACAAATGACACCCAAGGCTGGCACCTAGCTTCTTTCATGGCACGACGGAACTGTGCTCTACATTTCTTGTATATGACTAAATTCTCCTCAGTACGGCGCCTGCACAATCGAGTTGAAGACTTTCTTGTGGCTCTGTGCAGGGCAGTTAGTTCTGATGACCACCAGGGGACTGGTCGTCGTTTGAATATCCCTGTTGTTTTGGGAATGGAATTGGCTTCTTCTGTGCGAAGAGTTCCATTAAGTAAGTCTTTGGTATCATCAACACTTTCAAACTGTTCTGCATTACCTACAATTTCACTTAGCTCCCGAAATCTATCCCAGTCCGCCTTATCAAGATTCTATCGTGGCGATCTCAGTGAAGGTGGACCTTTGTTGGTGTTTATAATGATTGGTGCATGATCACTAGTATGCCAATCATCTAATGTTCTCCAAATAAAATTGAGAAGAGTTAGGGCTTGCAACTGATAGGTCAATGCAGGATAAGTGTGTGGGCTCTCATGTATTAAGGAGTCCTACATCTTCATTCTCCAAAATTGAAGACATAATATTACCCCTTACGTTTGCCAAAACATCACCCCATAAAGGATGTCTGCTATTAAGATCTCCTATTAAGAGAAAAGGTTGTGGGAGTTGTTAAATCCCATCTACTATATTATCATATGAGATGTTATCATTTGGAGGCAAGTAAAGAGAAAAGATTGTGTATTTTCTCCCTATATCAATCTGTACAATCACTGCCTACAGAGGGGTACAGATAGACAAGATATTTGGGGAAAATCTTGACGAACATATATAGACTTCCCCCATGGCTCCCTGCTCGTTGATCATATGGTGTCCTATAACTAACATACTCTCGAGGACAAGGAGTGTTAGCATCGAGCTTGCTCTCCTGTAGACATACAGTTATAGGGGAGTGCTCACGTATGAGGAGCTCAAGTTCTTCATATCTCGCCCCTAAACCCTGCCAATTCCATTGCAGAATGGAGGAAAAAAATATGGTTTATTTTTTAGAAGACACCTTGGAAGAAGTCTTCCCATTGGCAATATTTGATCTAACAATATTTCCAGGTGTAGAGAGGATCTTGATATATTGGGTTTTGTGTTTGTCTTTTTCTTTGTGTCCTTTTGATCTAATTGTTGAGGAGGATGGTGAACCTCAACTTGAATTTCTGATTTATTCAATTTACCTTCCAGTTGATCAGAAACCTCAGGAGACAAGACATCATATTTATTTGAAGTAGTGACTTTAATGTTTCTTATGGTAGGAAGCGAGAGAGATGGAGGTCTCTCTCTTTTTCGATCAAAAGGTTGTGAGCTGTCAGGCTTTCGCAACTTACCCACTACAGGTTCACCAGGTAAATTGGTTTCAAGTGGAACCTCCATCAGATCAGGCAAGGACACGGCCTGAGAGAGGTTTGTACTATTGTTTACAATGGGAGTAGATGGTTTTTGTAATACCTTTCAGATCATTAAGTATGTTTTGATATTCCTACAATTTTTGGATATATATTTTCAATGGGACTTTCAAACTCTTTAACTACTTTCATATGTTTCTTTATCTTAGAAGTGGGAATATAATTTTCGTCCGTGTGCTTTGGCAAGTTTTTCTTTAGAACCATTGAGAAAGGTTGCCCTTGTCTTATCTGTTTTTCAAAAGCTCTTTTATGAGCCTCTCTAAAAGTAACCCTTTCCATGGTCCTGATGGCCTGAATTCCTTATAAAAAAAAAAAACTTAACACAGCTTTTAGATGTAGCTGGGTGTGCTTCCCGACAATGTATGCAATTTGGATTTTCTATGCATACTCCATGACTATTTTTTCCATAGTTGGCACAAACAGCTGGCTTATTATTTAGTTTCTCTTTGCATTTCTGGCTTAAATGGCCATATATTTGGCAATGATAGCCAGCTTTAATAACATTTGGTAATCTGCATTGATCAAATGTTATAATCAAAGTAGCAACTCTCTTTCTCATTCTGACTACTTTTACAACTCCTTGACTCCTCAGTTCATCCTCAATTTCTTTTTTCTCTATGTCCAGCAATTCTGGAGCATATATCACACCTCTACTCTGGTTGAAAGTGGGGTGCGAAGCGCATTTGATACTATGACCATCTAATGTTGTGAGTGTTTTCAATCTTTTGCCTTGTATTGGGGATAGTGTCTCTATCAAGAGACTTTCATTTCCCTGGGGAAGAATTTTTGACTGCCCTCCACATATAGCAACTATTTCTCTCTTAGCTTTAAAAACATTTACACGTTCATGTCTTCCATTTTCAAATTCCAAAATAAAAAATTTCTCATAATTCACTACTTTATAGTGACCCACTTCTACTTTTCTATATTTTTTTTTACTGTCATAATTTCTCACTCTCTCTCTCCCTCTCTTCTTCTCTAGTGTTTTCTTATCATTCTTCATATGACGTGAATAAAGTTCTAATGTTACGATATTAGAACACGAGTTGGAGCTGTCTGTACCGAGGTCGATGTTTGTATTTTCCAGGTCGTCAATAGAGGGGTTGGTTTTTTTGTAAAAGGCAAGCCAGGTTATCCACCTCTTATCGGAGGATGTCAGTCCTCCTATCCCATGTGGCCCAACACGAGAAGAGGCTTCAGCGTGGATCAGTCCTCTATTAGAGAGGGGCTGCTTCTTAACATGGGTGTACACTGGTCAGTGTGGGTGGTTAGCCCCTCCCACCGGCGATTCCAATGCCTGCCGTCACCCATTACCCGCAAATATGGGTGACTTAAAACTGGATCACTGGAGCCCGACTCTTAACAGACTTGGTCTGCACCCAATGGGAATGGGGTCTGCCAGAGGGTGATGGTGTCTAATTTGGTACAGGTTGAGATGGAATGCTGTCCATCCCACACAGTGCCAAAT
Source organism: Palaemon carinicauda (assembly GCF_036898095.1). NCBI lineage: Eukaryota > Metazoa > Arthropoda > Malacostraca > Decapoda > Palaemonidae > Palaemon > Palaemon carinicauda. The sequence continues at coordinate 6,046,453 of NC_090761.1, forward strand.
CCAAAGAAGCACCCAAAGTATAATCAAACAAGCTAAAGTCGTCAACAAGTTTAAGCCCAAAAGGAAGAGATGAGAGAATAAAAGAAATAACCAAATGGAAAAGATAAAGTGCTGACTGATTTAGTTGGATCAACAGTTGGGCGCCGAGGTCCAGTGGGAAAGTAGCTCCCACTGTTCATTAGAGCCCAGCTGCTAATCCCTAAGCCCACCATCCTCATCAAGGCTTCAGCATCTGGGGGGTTGCTTACCAGAATGCATGAAATATCATACGAGGAGAGATAATGAGAACGGAGACTGCAATGGAAGATAAAATATCATTCGAGGGAGAAAAGATTAAGGGTAGAATCATTCAAGTATTTATGAACTATGATCTCTAATACAGGGTCTTCAGAATTAGAGTTTAGTGTGAGATTGAAAAAAAAGCAAATCAGACATTGGATAGGGTAGGTAAAATTTGGAAATCAAATCGCCTGAAATTACATATAACAATCAGACTATATATTAGTTTAGTGAGATCCATTTTACTGTGAGGACATGATCCTGGTATGACGATGAAACAATCTCCTATAGATTTAGTAGATTTGAGAACAAAGCCCCCAGAAGGATATTGGGAGCTAAATGGAAGGACAGGAATAGAAATGAAACTATAAGAGATTACTTGAGTGCTATACGTGGATGAGATCTTGATGAGGGGTAAATGGAGATGGTTTGGGCATGCTCTTCGCACTCCCCAAAGAGAGATTAGTTCACCAAACGTTCAGCTGGGCTCCACAATGGACTAGAAGAGTTGGAAGACCCAGGTCTACATGGCTGAGGACTATGAAGCGCCAAGTAGGAGATAATGAATGGAGAAGTATTGAATTAAAAGCTCAAAGATAGAGACGAATGGCGAAATCTAACCGGAGGCCCTTTGCATCAATAGGAGTAGATGATGATGATGATGATGATGATGATGATGATGATATATATATATATATATATATATATATATATATATATATATATATATATATATATATATATATATATATATACATATATATATATATATATATATATATATATATATATATATATACATATATATATATATATATATGTATATATATATATATTGGCAGTACTTAGTGGGTTTGATATTAATGCCTCAGCAAAGCTATTTGATTTATTTAATAGTCTCTTGGCATGTGCCACACTCATATGTTGTAAATTGGATTTATCGAGGGCAGCCTTGATGGCCCTATGATGTCTTTCAACTATTCCATTTCCTCCTGGTCGATAAGCAGCCCGATACACCCTAACAATGTTCCAACGAGACAACATATCTCCTAAAAACTGCGACCTAACCGCTGTACTATTATCCAGTAATAGTTCATCAACTGGCCCTCTTTCCAAAAAGATGCTATTCAACTCGGCAGATATTTCTTGAGCATCTTCTCTCTTTAACTGCCTCCATATTGCAAAACGACCTGGACCACAATCCACCACTGATAAATAGGGTACCAGTCTGTAACGAGTAACATCAGTAGCTAAGCGCTGCCAGTTTCTTTCAACACTTAATTCACCTCCTTCGTGCATCACAGGCGCAGGATCAATGGACTGACAACGATCACAACACTGAACTACCTTCTTCACACATTCTCTGGAAACTTGAGGTTCCAACTTTTTGGCTAAATATAGTGTTCTGTCAATTCCCATATGGTGTTTATTATGCAACTCTGTTATATCAACTACAGCACCTGCACAGAGATGTGTATGTTCAACTTCACTTCTCACCAACCAATTCTTCTTGACTCTTGTCAAAATATCAGCTTTATTCCTCTCTGAAGGCACCATCTGAACCATGATATTTAAAAGAAACTCTGTAATCAATTCCTTCAATGTACCAAAACATCTTTTAATTGTCATCTCAGCACCTTCTTTTGTGTATAGACACGCTTCTCAGCATTTACTATATATTTCAACCATGCCCCACAGTTACAGAGTCAGTTCTCACCTCTATCGACTCTAAACCCCATCTAATGGCTAAATTTACTTCTTTCAAAACATCTTCTAGTTTGGCAATATTGATGTGGTTGAATTCGTCCTTTTTTTCTAAATCAACCAGAATCCTCAGCAATCTCGCCATTTATCTCCAAAACTACACCCATAGCAATTTTGCTGGCATCACACCACACAACACCATGCTTTACACTCGGGACACACCAGTTTCCTCTCACAGGATCATCTAACTTTACTCTCTCAATTACTTCTTTAATCATCATGATGGACTGCTCACCAACAGGATCCTCCCAACGTGCTCCTGAGGCTCTTCTTTCAATGTAGCTACATGCAACTCTTAACCATCCAGCTATGGGATAATGACCTACTAATATAACACAAACTGAAAACAATTCCCTCCTTGTAAGCATATCTGCAACTTCAGGCACCTTATTACCTCTCTGAAATATCAACTCTCCTCCAACTCTTTGCAGTTGCAATTCTAAAGCAACATCTCCATTGAGTGACTCAGGGAACTTTGTTATCAACCCAAAGGTATTCAAATGTCTAATTACCTCATCAGCAGAAGCTATCAAATTCATTCGCAAGAATGTCATATATTTATGAACTGGTTGCTCTCTCTATTCTTTCATCCTTACTTAGTACAGTCTTTAGTACTAGACATAATCAGTGGTGCAAAGTTCAACCTGAATCCCAATCTTGTAAGGCAAAAAGTCTGTCCGTTATAGTTCACTAGTTGATATGTCCACAATTTTTCGTCTACGCTCAACTGTAGGTAGGTCGACTTCAAATCCATAACATAAACATGCTCACCTGTCTGTCGCCATTTCCATAGTGTCTCACTGCATACATCAGTCACATCATCACCAGTGTGACACTTGACAGTCACATTAAGTTCCCGAAAATCAAGCACTGGTCTCGCCTTATTCTTTGTAGTCTGTTCCACTGCCCTTAGAGGACTAATACCAACTTGAATCTTTTCTTTCCATGAAGCAATACCTTCGGCAATCCACCGGTCCACTTCCTTCTCAAATTCTTCCTTCTTCCAACCATAAAGCTTTTTATCATAACAACTTACTTTATTTTTCAGTGTAACAGGTTCATTATTTTCGCTATACCACCGGACTGTCCATTTCTGTTCATCAAACCTAGCATGAAAGTCTGGATCTTCAATTACAACTGCTGAACTACTGTCATCACTCTCACCAAAGAGTCTATGCTTAATTTCTTGACCAATACAACTGAAGCAACACCAAAAACACAAAAACATACCTTTCCTTGGGTCAATGTGACACCTCCCAATTGGTCAATAATATGAACTCCTAACACCACATCAACGCCATTAACCAGTTGATTCGACACTACAGCCCTCACTGTCACACATTTACCGTTCACTCCTAGCTCCACACAATCTGCAACTCTACACGTAATATGACCCCAACAAAAGCACTGATATACACTTCTTTACAGTGAGGCACAAATTTGGAATCTACCACAGATGTAGAACAGCCTGTATCTACAAGACCCTTTGTAATCTCATTACCAATCTAAACATCAATAATAGGCAATGTATCAAGATGCACCCTTTAATCATCAAAAGGGCAGCTACAGACATAGTAGTCACCCCTTAATCGTTTTCCGCAATCTGTTCTTGACAACTGGCCATATGACCAATTTTGTTACACCTAAAACACCTCACCTGTGTCTCTTTACAGTCTTTTATCATATGAGGGCCACCACATCGGAAACACTGACCCTTAAACTGGGAAGGCCTAACCCTATTCTCAGGTTTTGCACCACCTCCTTCTCCACCCTTTCTGACAGTTACAGCTACCACACCACCTTGATGTTTAGATGACAAAATCCTAGCATGACTAATCAATTCACTCATTGCCATTGTCATCACATTTGGCAATTGCTGTAAAGCAAGACTAATATTATTTGGAAAACCATTAACAAACGTTGGTTTCACCACATTTTCTAAACCAACCTTATCAAACTTAGCTAAACCGGCCAGCCTCCTAATGTCATTAGTATACTCATCAACTGGTTCTCCCGTTCACTTCAATCGAACAAGTTTTCCAAAAGCAAAGAATGGATTATTAGAAAACGCTACTTTCAGTTTTTCTTGATTTATGGCTGCACATTCTTGGTCTTCATCACTCATCTCCAAATAAAGTGCTAGAATATCACCCTTCAGATACAAAGGAATAAAACTGGCTAACTCTACTATTTTCTGTAGCTTAGCCACTAAGGTCACCTTCTTCAACCATGGCACAACGTCTCCTTTGCCGGTGAATGGCTTAATCATGTCCATTGTAATCTTAGATGCCATACTTTCTTGGGATAGGCCTAGCTACCTTGTAGTAAAACCTCACCTTACCAGCTCCCTTTGATGTAGTAATGGAAACCCTTTGAGCCACAAGCCACCAACCAATGAGGAAAATAGCAGGAAAGGTCCCGCGCCACGAATTCACAGCCTCAGAGCCCCAGGGCAATCACCCTACCTGAACAACAGCTACCTGACAACTCCTAAAGGTGTAAACGATCTGTCTCCCTCGTCACTATGGCATTGTTTTTCCGACAACTCCTACACGTGTAAACAATCTAACTACCTCATAACTGTGGCCGTGTTTACGAAGGTGAATTACAAAAAAAATCCTAAATAACTTTAATCCCACAACACTAGATCAGCGTCTTTTTCCAACCAATCGGCAGGCCTATATACCCCCAAATCCTTAAGTACCTTATCGCAGAGAGCAGCCATAACATTAAAGTTATTAATTTAGCTTCATCATGACTACTATAAGATATCCATGAATCCTATTTTTCATCTTAAAGTTTCATTCTTATTTCTTTTATACATTCATAGCACTCAAATGCTTAATATATATTATCATGATTTGTGTCTATTGAAATTGGGGTAACATGAAGGATTCGAAGTTTCCCCGTGTTACCCAAATTACTCTATTTTAGAATATCAGTAGAATGGTCCTTTCCAGTTCCGATGTCAACAGAATTTTCCCTAATCAAATTAGCAGAGGTCGTCAACAGTGCCGGGGGGAGTCAGCATATCCATGGGATGGGGAGTCAGTGTTTGAAGGATCCATAGTTAAGGATGGGATTATTTTTTTTTTTTTTTTTTTTTTTTTTTATTGGTTGTTTGGTTGGTTTACCTTCTTGAGAATATTAAGAAAGTATCCTACGTTGGAAAGGAAATTTGCATTTACCACTATCGTTACAATGAGAGTACACTTCTCAAATGGTCCACTCCATACCCTACCCGAAGGATAGCACCAAAACAGGTAGCCTATAAGAGCACAGGTGTATGCAAAACCCACCTGTTAGGACTGAGACCAAGGAAATATGGAATCATCCTCCCCATATCTGTAATGATGTGCTTCCGAGCAGAACCCTAGAGTCTCACCTCAAGGATTGGATCCCCTGGATTCCGATGACCCTACCCTTGAGAATGGTTCCGCCAAAAAGGTCCAAACCATCTTCGGGATGGCCGAGATCATCCAATACTCTCACATATAACTTTGAATGCAAATACCTCTCAATTATAATCCATTTTCCCATTCATCTAAGCAGGCAGTAATAACCAATGTGGAAATATCCACCATATCTAAATAAAATAAAAATAAATAAATGAATGAACAAATAAGATAGAACTTATATATATACTATATATAATATATATATATATATATATATATATATATATAAATATATATACATACATACAAACAAACACACACATATATATATGTTATATATGTAAATATGTTATATATATTATATTTATATATATATATATATAATATATATATATATATATATATATATATATATATATATAATATATATATATATATATATATATATATATATAATATATATATATATAAATTTAAAATAAATAATACTCATTGAGTTAGGGCAGCAAGACGAAAGAAAGTTTATAAAATTAGGAGAAGGCCGAAGTAATATTGAGAAGAAATAGGTGAAAAAGGGAGAAATTTAGATTCGAACTGGGGGAGCAATTTTCCCAAGTTCGAAAGCCCGTTACGATTCTTCAACAATATGAAAACACATGACTTCGTCAAGGCATTCTGCTGGCAGTTTAAATGCATTTTGTTAAGGGTCTCCTTGCTTTTTGAAACTATGAAACATTATAAATTAAATTAGGTTATAACACTTCTTTATCTAAAACAGAAAGTTTTACCGAAAATCTTACTCTTTATTATACGTTAGTACACACTCAAAATTGCTTTATTAACTACAATGAAGACGAAATTGAAATTATCATAATGTTCTCGATAAGAAACCTACTGTTCAGTAAGAAAGGGGTGCTATGGCAATAACACGTAAGAGACCAGGAGGGTGTATAGATTCAATTTTGCAAGCGACTACTCAGAAGATACAGAGTCCTTAATTATCAAACGTCTTCCGGTAGATTTCCATCAAGGGAAAACGAGCAGAAGCAACCAATCCGTAAAGAGTGTCTTATCCCCAGATGTCTCCCTTCTCTTACATTAATTTTGCATAATCTCTGCTAACATCATTCGCAAGAATTTACTCACCTAACTTATGATATTGCGACGGATGCAGAGAATTTCAAATGAATATTCGTTTTTGTGTGTACACGAGAAGATACAACCAACAGTTTCAATTAAGGAAAATTTAAAACTTATTCGAAGAAACCTTTAAGAACTGTTGTAGCTTGTCCCTTATTTCCCGATAGTAGCTAAACTAGACAGAGTTTTCAAGATAAAACGATTAAATTGCTCAAATACGACGAAAAAAAGAATACAATGAGGAGAGAGAGAGAGAGAGAGAGAGAGAGAGAGAGAGAGAGAGAGAGAGAGAGAGAGAGAGAGAGAGAGATGTTGACTAAATTTCAAGTTTTACAGGGTAGCAAAGATCACCATCTCGCGTCTTCCACATCAATGTCATCTTTCATAACTGAGCGCCATACATTCATTTACCACATCATTAGTCCATTCCATTCTGAATTAGAATGGAATATAACTCATATGAAAAAAAGCAGCATCAAAATAAATCAGATAATGAAAATAAGAAAAAAAATAGATCTTACGATTATATCATCACATACCTGCAGGCTTTTTCCAACAAGGCAAACATTCTACATCTTACAATCTTTCAGGAGGAAAATTATGCAAGAAACATTCACATTGCACCTGATTTCCCCTCGAGCGTTGAAGCATTAATAATGTATGATTAATGTCGTTCAGTGAATGCAGAAGCAATTAATAACCTTTCAAGATCATTATCGTCGTCTTGCTGCCAATTGACATCGCTGTCAGATTAATCAAGGGAAAAACGAAACTTTTATGGAAATTAAGACGAAAGCTACACAGCACGGGCCCGTTTGGGTGTCCCCGACAGATATTTAAAACGACAGGGAAGTTATGTCAATGCAATAGGTATGTATTATTATAAGAGATATAAAGGAATACTTGAAATGAATTAATATGCATATATATCACTATCATCATCAGCCATAACTAGAGTCTACTGCAGGTCAGTCCTCAGACATGTCCTTCTACTCACTTCTATTTATGTTCTATCTATGCCAGTCTACACTCGCAAAGTTTTTTAGTTCATCAATCCATCGTCTTCACTTCATTCCCTTGCAATCTCTAGGGACCCATTCTGTTATTCTTAGGCTTAGGCACCACCGAATCCGTCGCGTGCGTCCAACACGGCTAAGCAGCCTCGTGCGTGTATAAGCATGTCCGTCTTTTGCGGGTGTGGCCCAACCAGACAACGAGCGACGGTTACAAGACGGACAGTTCAGCACCACTAGTCGTTATGGAGGGGGCGTGGGAATTTTTGCTCTATGACTCATTGCTGTCAACAAAATTGGAAGTGTTTAAGAACAGGAAAATCTGGACTCATGGCATAAATTTAGAACGAGGAAAGAGTGGAGAATATGCAACACTCTTTCATAAGCTACGACAGCATCCACAGAAGTTTTTTTTTAAATTGTCGGATGTCGCCAAAAACCTTTGACATAATTCACGAGGGCATCATGTCTCTAATATCAAAATTTGAGACCAATATCAACGGAGGAGAGAATTGAGGTAACTCTGAGGTAAGGATCACTGATTTCTAAATTTGTAAGGTTGCACTTTATTTTATTCAATAAAAAAATCATATGTAAATTGTTTGTGAATTGAATACTATATAGAGAAACTTTTTAAACAAAGGTATTTACATACATGTATTCATTAGAATATGATAATGATAATAATAATAATAATAAAAACTACCTGAATTCTTTATCACAACCAAAAATCATCACTTTTGATATAGCTCAAAGTTGGGTAGGTGGTTCAATAGATGGTGTCTGGCTCGGCTGCTGTTATGCATCTGATTCTTGTAGTAAAAGCTCTTGAAATTTGATTTTTAGAAACATCTTCCTACTTCTGGGCAATGACCGGAAGTCCGGTAACAAACTCCGAAAAAAGAGCAGATCATCATCACCTTCATTCATTTTCTTTGTCAGCAATTCGAATTTTTTACTCTCAAGTGTGATCAATTCCTGTCGATAATCATCATCTAATTTCCGTTTTGCCGTTCGTTTTCTTTCATTGCTGCTACATACAGAGTATTGAAGCACCTGCTTACTATTTGTAATTTTCTCCTTTAGCACATTCCGAGTTCCTTCCTCATCATCATCATCGTCCTTTTGTGGCATCATCTGACTTGGTCCTGGGTTCTCGTTCCGCTCTAGTTGTGATTCATCAAGGACGTTATCACATTGAGTTGTTCTTCCATTCATTGTCACTGGGGTACTTCTCAGAAGAATAATGTGCATCATCTTCGCTAACATGTTGTCCAGGTGTTGATATGATGTTAGTGACTCGATCATGGGTTAACAGTGTCATTTAAAAACGACAACTGACGAAAGTATGGCCAGTTTGAACGTGATATTACGTCACTTGAATCTCCTGAGCGAGGTTTTGGAATTTTTTTCAGCTCCTTAATATAGTAATCACGAATTCCTCGCCACTTCAGTCTATCTACGAAAAAAATGATCATAAATTAATAAAATAACGATATAAACAGTATATATTTTTTTTTAATAAAATTCATACACTTGTATTCAATGCGTGCTTGTATACGCATTATGTAAGTGTATATATACGTTATATATCCTATATCTAACAGCATGTTTTTTTCCTTTTAGGTTTTTGGCCACCGGGTGCTCATTCCGTTCACTAGCCTTTTCATTTCACATGGGGAAAACTTCTGTATCAAGGATTGTGAAGGATGTAAGCGAGGCTATAGGGGAAACATTTCAAGATACATATCTCCCATATCCGACAGAGAAGATCTTGCTGGAAAATTGTGCAAGATATGCATCTAAATGTGATTTTCCAAATTGTTTAGGTAGCATTGATGGAAAACACATACGGATCAAATGTCCACCGCAGTCAGGATCAATGTATTATAATTACAAGCAATACTTTTCCATCAACTTACAAGCAGTTGCAGGAGCAGACTGTATATTTACAGTGATTGATGTTGCTGCCTTCGGTAGAGAAAGTGACGGAGGAATATTTCGAGGTTCATCATTCTACTAAAATCTAGAGATGGATGCATTGAATATACCACAGGACACAAAACTTCCAAATACAGATGTGTCCCAAACCTATGTATTATTGGGAGATGAGGCCTATCCTTTACTAAAACACTTAATGAGACCATTCCCATGACAGCAACTAGACAAAAAGAAACGCATCTTCAATAACAGGCTATCACGTGCCAGAAGAATGGTGGAATATGCTTTTGGTATTCTTACGACAAAGTGGCGGATTTTGCAAAAAAGCAGAGAAACAGATATCAATGGTGCAATTCTAATAACCAAAACAACATGCATCTTGCATAACATTGTATTAACACATGATGGATTTAAAGGTGTCGGTAGTAATCATACAGTAGATGGTCCTGAAGTAGACCTACGCTCCATTTGTAATGCTAGGAGAAATAATCGTTACAAAGAGTGTGCCAAAAATATAAGGAATAAATCTGCTGATTACTTCTGTACTCCAACAGGAGCAGTTGCCTGGCATTATGATTGATAGATCTATGTAATGTTCTCGAAACTGTTTGCTGTAATTTCCATATAGTATTCATATTTTCTAATTCATTGCATACCAGTGTACTAGAAAGTATGCATATCTAGTTAATTCTATGGAAAAGTAAAATGTTCTTGCTTAAAAATGTATCATTATATTCTAATAAAGGGCAAATAAGATACTTACTGATATCATTATTTTCCAGTTCTGAACTAATCTCCATCCACAATTTCTGGATCACACTCCGATCTTTATGATCGCGATGTCTGGGATCCCATATTGGCTGTCGCTGGTACACCGTGGTAATTAATTCTTCCTTCATGTTGACTCAGCTCGGAGACTCAGCTAAAAATAAAATGTTTTGTTCCTCACTCGTGCGGTCTGGTACGTCACCCACGTGCATGCGGCGTGTGGGGCCACTCGTATTTGAATTATGACAGTTGATCAAAACGCACAAAACGCTTAGCCGTGTTGGAAGTACGCGACGCGCTGCGACGGATTCGGTGGGGCCTCACCCTTAATGTCCATCTAGGATCAGTCATTCTCATAATAGGTCTTAGCCATGTCCATTTACTTTTTTTACATTTTAGAATATCCTCTACTTTAGTTTGCTCTTGCATACATGTTCCTCGTTTTTGTTCTCTTAGCGTTATTTCCATCATTGTTCATTTCATACCTCTTTGAATTGCAATTAGCTTATGTTCTAAGGCTTTGGCTAGGCTCCAAGTTTCTGATGCATAAGTAGAACCACCTGATTAAATACTTTTCTTTTTAGAGAAAGTGGTATTTCACTTTTCATAATCTCATATTGTTTACCAATATTTCATCCCATGTCTATGCTCCTTTTAATTTCAGTCTCATGTCCTGGAAAATGATTGATTGATTGGTTGATTAATTTGAGTTTTTCTGGCATCTTGACATCGCAGGTCATTAATGGCGGATTGTTTATCATAAAGAATAAAAGAATATCCAATTAAAACCATAAAATCAAAGATGTCATTATGCAATTTAAATAGCTTTCAGAAGACCAGCTTCTTAAATAAAACAAGAAATACTGCCAGCATTGTACGACACATCAAGTTCAAGAATCTTGGAAAGGATGAACCTGCCATCCTCACCCCAACCCTCAAACGCCTATCTATTTCTTTCTGTACTATAATTGGGGCATTCAGTTAACAAATGCCTCACAGTCAAGGGTATCAAACAGTCATTGCAATATGTAGGTATTGGCCAGTTACCAGAAACTTGTATGTCATCCGAGTGTGACCAATGTGCAGACGACAAAGAGTAGTCTCCCACTTACAGGGTATAACGTTACACCTCCATTCGTTATTTCTCTCCTCATAATTTCAACTGGACTGTTGCCAGTTATTTTAAATAGAATTCTTAATTGTAGGTACAAAAATCATGACAGGGAATTGGGTACCTTAGCAGCAATTCAGCTGCAGCATTCTTTGCCAGTAAATCTGGTCTTCTCATTTCCAGACACCCCTTCGTGTGCCGGAACCCAGCAAAATTTAAATTTTATACCTTTTAGACCAATTATGTTTTTGTTCTTCAAGGCTCCTATAATGGTGAACAGGAGCCACTTCACATTTGCATGATACATTAGAGAAATGATCAGCCAGGGTAATGCTAACCTCAGTTTCTTTGGTCAAATACTGACCATTCACCTCCAACACTGGTGGTGGGTAGGGGGTAAATTCTACTGTTGACTGATGAAACAAAAGATATCCAAGATTGGTGTCTAGTCTCTTTCATTATACAGCAGAATTGTGCTCTACATTTCTTGTATATAATTAAATTTTCCACCGTATGGCATCTGCACAGTTGAATTAAAGATGACCTTGTGGCTCTGTGCAGGCCAGTTAATTCTGATGACCACCGAGGAACTGGTTGCCATTTAAATAAACCTGTAGTTTTGGAAATTTAATTGACTCTTGCTGTATGTAGAGTTTCATACACTTTCAAACTGTTCTGCATTCCCTTCAATTTCATTTAGCTCCTGAAATCTATTCCAATCTGCCTTGTCAAGTTTTCATAGTGGCAATCTCCATAAGGGTAGATTTTTTTTTGTATTTATGATAATTGGAGCATAATCACTAGTATGCCAATCATCTAACATTTTCTGTTCAAAATCGAGAAGGCAGTTGGAACTTGCAATTGAAAGGTCAATGCATGTCAGTGTACCTGTATGAACATGAAAGTGTGTGGGCTCTCCTGTATTAAGGAGTCTCACATCTTCCTTTTCCACAATTGATGATATAATATTGCCCCTCATTTTTGCTGAAAACATCGCCCCATAAAGAATGCCAGCCTTTCAAATCTCTAAGTAAAAGAAAAGGTTGAGGGAGTTGTTGAATCACTTTATTAAATCATCATGAGAAATGTTGCCATTTGGAGGCAAGTAAAGCGAGCATATTGTATATTTTCTCCCTATATCTATTTGTACAAAAACTGCCTGCGGATGTGTATGAATCGACAGAGATATTCGGGGAACATCTCGACGTAGAGATATAAGGATTATGGCATAGCTCCCTACTCGGTGATCATTTGGTATCCCATTGCTATTATATTCGCGAGCACAAGGAGTATTAACATCGTTTGCTCTCCTGTAGACATATAATTATGGGCGAGTGCTCATGAATGAGGAGCTTAAGTTCTTATTTGTCCCTTGATCCTTAACAATTCTATTGCTAAATTTACGAAAAAACTTCGGTTTATTTTCTGTAAGACCCTTTGGATGAAGTCATTCCATTGGTATTTTTTTTATCTAACATTATTTCCCAGAGGTTACTTAAGAGAAGGTCTTAATATATTGAGTTTTACGTTTGTCTTTTTCTTTGTCCTTTTGATCTATTTTTTGATGTGGATGGTGGACCTCAACTGTAATTTATGATTTATTAAAATTGTCTTCCGGTTGATCAGAAACATCAACAGACAAAAGATCCAGTTTATTTGTTGCCATAACTTATTTTCTTATGGAAGGGGTTGAGAGAGATGGAGGTCTCTCTTTTTGAATTAATAGGAGATGAGTTTCATGGTTTTTGCACCTTCCTTACTACAGGTGCACAAGGTAAATTGGTTTTGAGTGGAACCTCCATTAAATCAGGCAAGGACACGCCGTGAGATATGTTTTTAGTATTGTTTATAATGGGGGACGAAGGTTGTACAAGATAGTTAATACCCCACCATTAATACACTGTGGCAAAGCCTCAGGAGGCAATATGCTTACCTCACCATGTAGCGTTTTATCATTGGATGGTGTCCTGTTACTTTTTCTAGAACTATTGACAGTACTAGGTGGGTTTGATGTCTATGGTAAATTTCCTTTTGATTTTAAGGTCTTGACATTGCTAGTCGATTTATTCAGCAGTCTTTTTGCATGGCTCACTCTTGTGTGATTTAAACTGGATTGGTTGAGGGCACCCTTGTCCAACTTATTCAGTTTGCATCTCCTAACAGTGAATTTAGGATTATAGTTGCAATTTAAACACCCTGTTGGGAATAAATGCTACACATCTTTTCCTTTTTACCAACTTTAGATGGGTGTCCAAATTTAACACAATTAAAAAATTGTAGAGGTTTCTGCTTGAAAGGCACATCAGCATCCTGGAAAGTAAGGATAATCATTGATTTTTCAGGTACTTTGTGTACTTTCCACATTGTTAGTTGACACATGGCTAGTATCTCCTCTTCCGTAAATTCATACAAATCTCTATCACAAACTACTCCGCTTCCATAGATGAAGTTTAGATGAAGTTTGACATCCAACTTTATATCATCATTACATGTTTTTGAATTTGACAATATAACAGTTTGTATGTGTGATTAGGCATTGATGAGGAATCTGTTCTTTCTAAATCGAAATATATCTCTACATGCGATGGTACCTACTTCCTCTGGAAGAAATTTGCATATCTTAAAATAATTTCCTGTACCTACTTTAGACTGAGCAATAAACCACATTGGTGTTATATTTTATTTTTTAATTTTTTTTTTTTTGGGGGGGGGGGCAGGCAACCACCTCTATACCCCTATCAATAGAATCTGTAGGTCTGTAAATTTTTATCTCTTTTGGTACTCCACTACACAGAGCACCCTTAATATCTAAATTATTAATCTTAATATTCGTAATGTCACAACTTGCATTAAATGCTTCATTACTATTATTGAATGATATTCCATTTGTCATCTTGAAGTCTCACTCTACATTCTTTAATTAACCCATAGCATTCACATACTTTATGTAATACATCATAGTCCCTTTCTAAAGGGATTTGAGTAACATACAGAATTTTCAGTTTCCTTGTGTAGCCGAAATTACCCTTTTTTTCGAATATTCAATGAAATGTCCTTTTTAGTTCCTAAGCCGTCACAGGATTTCTTTAAAATGAATTTTCAGATGTCATCAACAGTGTCGGGAGGGGGGAAGGCCAGATAGTCCACTCCAAGGTATAAAGAATGGCATTCTATATACCTTGATCCACTCTACACCCTACTCGTGGGATACCACCTAAACAGATATAGAGGTACAGATGTAATCTAAACCCACCTGTTAAAAATAAGACCAAGAAAATAAGGAATCATCCTCCCCATATCTGAAATGATGAGCTTCTGGCTAGAAGTCAAGTGTCCTACCTCAAGGATTGGATCTCCCCTGGATTCCGATGACCCAACCCTTGAGAATAGTTCCGCCAAAAAGTCCGAACAATCTTAGCAATGGCCGAGATCATCCAATTATCATTATTATTTTTATTATGATTATTATTATCATTATTATTATTATTATTATTAATTGCTAAGCTACAACCCTAGCTAGAAAAGCAGAATGCTATAAGCCCAGGGGCTCCAACGGGGAAAATAGCCCAGTGAGGAAAGGAAACGAGGAAAAATAAGATATTTTAAGAACAGTAACATTAAAAAAATATCTCCTTTATAAACCATAAAAACTTTAACAAAACAAGAGGAAGAGAAATAAGATAGAATAGAGTGCCCAAGTGTACCCCCAGGCAAGAGAACACTACTCCAAGACAGTGGAAGACCATGGTACACAAGCTATTGCTCTACCCAAGACTAGAAATCAATGGTTTGGTTTTGGAGTGTCCTTCTCCTAGAAGAGCAGCTTACCAAAGCGAAAGTCTCTCCTCTACCCTTACCTAAGAGGAATGTGGCCAGGTGTTGTCAGGTGTATGAGGACAGTGGAAAATATGTAAAGAATAGGCCAGACTATTCGGCGTGGGTGTAGGCAAGGGGAAAGTGAATCGTAACCAGAGAGTAGGATCTAATGTGGTACTGTCTGGCCAGTCAAAGGACCCCAAAACTCTCTGGAGGTAGTATCTCAACGGGTGGTTGCTTCCCTGGCCAACCTACTACCTACCTCCCAACGGTAATCCCTTTCCCCATTCATCAAAGCAGGCAGTAATAAAGAATCTAGAAGTATCCACGCCATTCAATAAAAATTAAAAAAGGAAAAAAAATTACATATATATATATACATATATATACATATATATATATATATATACATATATATATATATATATATATATATATATATAGCCTATATATATATATATATAACCTATATATATATATATATATATATACATATATATATATATATATATACATATATATATATATATATATATATATATATATAATATATATGTATATATATATATGTATATATATATATGTATATATATGTATATATATTATGTGTATATAGATATATATATATATATATATATATATATATATATATATATATATATATATATATATATATATATATATATATATAGATATTTGCCCTTTGTAGCCACAGAGGCATAAAAACAATTAGAATAACGCTAACTCATCCCTGCGTGTCAACAGAGGCGACTAAAATGGACGGGATAGGGGGGCCGGGAACCCCCTCTCCTGTATGATATACTCCTACGAGACATCGAAGAGGTGGAGCTGAGTGGGAGGAGAGTGACTGCTCCCCGCACTCTAATTTTGGGGTGTCTGAATGTGCGTGGATGTAATACAATAGAGTAAAAGATGTGAGATTGGAAGTATATTTAGGAATAGAAGGATGGATATATTGGCTTTGTGTGAGACAAAGATAAAAGGAAGGGTGAAGTAATATTTGGTGAAGTGACTGGTAGAGTGTCAGGGATTGAAAGGGGAAGAGCAAGAGAGGGTGTGGCTTTATTGCTGAGTGAATGGATGACAGGTAAAGTGCTGGAATGGAAGGAGATATCATCTAGGTTAATGTGGGTAAGGGTTAGGTTGGGTAGGGAATATTGGGCTTTTGTTGGTGCGTATGGGCCAGGTTGTGAGAAAGGTAAAGAAGAGCGGAATGAGTGCTGGAATGAATTAACTAGGTGTGTAGAAGGACTGGGTAGAAGGAATTATGTAGTTGTCATGGGTGACTTAAATGCTAGAGTGGGCGCTGGAGAGGTAGAGGGTATCATTGGGAAGTATGGTGTACCAGGTGAAAATGATAGTAGTGAGAGACTGGTAGATATGTGTGTTGAGCAAGAGATGGTGATAAGTTCTAGCTTTTTCAAAAAGAAAGATAAAAACAAGTATACATGGCAAATGGAAGAGTGGTAGAAAGGGCGTTAATGGATTATGTGTTGATAACTAAAAGAATGTTTGGAAGATAGAAAGACATGCACATGTCTAGGGGTATGGCTAACGGTATGTATGATCATTTTTTGGTGGAAGGAAAATTAGTTGTAGCAAAAGAGTGGGGGAATAGAGTGGGGGGATGTAAAAGGGAGCTAGTGAGGGTTGAAGAGTTAATAAAACAGGAGGTAAAAAGTGAATATCAAGAAAGGCTGAAAATGGCATAAGACAGAGTGAAAGTAAGAGAAATTGGTAATTTAGAGGAGGAGTGGAAGTTAGTAAAAGAAAATTTTGTTGGGATTGCAAGTGATGTGTGTGTGTCAAGAAGTTTGTTGGAGGCAACATGAGGAAGAGCAGTGAATGGTGGAATGAAGGAGTGAAAGTAAAAGTGAGAGAAAAAAAGGGCATTTGAAGAATGGTTGTAAGGTATTATTGTAGAGAAGTATGAAAGATATAGAGAGAAAAATATGGAAGTGAAGCGCAAAGTAACCAAGGCAAACAGGGTGGCTGACCTGAGGCGGAGCCAGGGATTGGGTCGTTCATATGAAGCGAATAAGAAGAATTTTTGGAAAGAAGTGAAGAGACTAAGGAAGGCTGGTTTGAGAATTGAAGAGACAGTGAAAGATGGAAATGGAAGGTTGTTAAAAGGAGAGTAGGCCAGGAAAAGGTGGACGCAATATTCTGAAAGTCTACTGAATGTTGAGGATAATAGGGAGGCAGATATAATTGCTGTTGCAGGTGTTGAGGTGCCAGTGATGGGAGATAAGAACGAGATAGACATTAGAAGAGAGGAAGTGAGGAGAGCACTAGATGAAATGAGAGTAGGAAAAGCAACTGGTATGAATGGTGTGAGAGCTGAGAAGTTGAAGGAAGGGGGTGTGATTGTACTTGAAAGGTTGGTGAGATGATTTAATGTGTGTTTTGTGTTGTCAATGGTACCAGCAGATTGGGTTTGTACATGTATTGTAACACTATATAAGGGTAAGGTTGATGTGAATGAGTGCTGTAATTCAGGGGGCATTAGTTTGCTGAGTGTGGCTGGAAAAGTGTATGGTAGAGTACAGATTAATAGGATTAAGGATAAAACAGAGAAGGCAATCTTAGAAGTGCAGGGTGGTTTTATAAGAGGTAGGGGATGTATGAGTCAGATTTTTACAGTTAAGCAGATATGCGAGAAATGTTTAGCAAAAGGTAAGGAGATGTATGTTGCGTTTATGGATCTGGAGAAAACATATCATAAGAGTTGATAGGGGAGCGATGTGGAATGTGATGAGGTTATATGGAATTGGTGGAAATCTGTTGCAAGCAGTGAAAAGTTTCCACAAAGGTAGTAAAGCATGTGTTAGGATAGGAAATGAAGTGAGCGATTGACTTCCGGTGAGAGTAGGGCTGAGACAGGGATGTGTGATGTCGCCATAGTTGTTTAACTTGTATGTTGATGGAGTGGTGAGAGAGGTGAATGCTTGGGTGTTTGGACGAGGATTGAAACTGATAGACGATAATGATCATGAATGGGAGGTGAATCAGTTGTTTGCGGATGATACTGTACTGGTTGCAGACTCAGAAAAAAAGCTTGGCCGATTAGTGACAGAATTTGGAAGGGTATGCGAGAGAAGGAAGTTGAGAGTTAATGTGGGTAAGAGTAAGGTTATGAGATGTACGAGAAGATGGTGGTGCGAGGTTGAATGTCATGTTGCATGGAGAGTTCCTTGAGGAGGGGGATCAGTTTAAGTACTTGGGGTCTGTTGTTGCAGCAAATGGTGGAATGGAAGCATATGTATGTCAAAGAGTGAATGAAGGATGCAAGTGTTGGGGGCAGTGAAGAGAAAGGTAAAGAATAGAGGGTTGGGCATGAATGTAAAGAGAGTTCTGTATGAGAAAGTGATTGTACCAACTGTGATGTATGGATCGGAGTTGTGGGGAATGAAAGTGACAGAGAGACAGAAATTGAATGTGTTTGAGATGAAGTGTCTGAGGAGTATGGCTGGTGTATCTCAAGTAGATAGGATTAGAAATGAAGTAGTGAGGGTTAGAACGGGTGAAAGAAATGAGTTAGCAGCTAGAGTGGATATGAATGTGTTGAGGTGGTTTGGCCATGTTGAAAGAATGGAAAATGGCTGTCTTCTAAAGAAGGTGATGAATGCAAGAGTTGATGGGAGAGGTACAAGAGGAAGGCAAAGGTTTGGGTGGATGGATGGCGTGAAGAAAGCTCTGGGTGATAGGAGGACAGATGTGAGAGAGTCAAGAGAGCGTGCTAGAAATAGGAATGAATGGCGAGCGATTGTGAGGCAGTTCCGGTAGCCCCTGCAGCCTCCTTCGGTCGACTTGGATGACTGCAGAGGTAGCAGCAGTAGGGGAATCAGCGTTATGAAGCTTCATCTGTGGTGGATAACAGGGGAGGGTGGGCTGTGAAACCCTAGCAAGACCAGCCTAACTCGGTTGAGTCCCTCGTCAAGCTGGGAGGAACGTAGAGAGGAAAGGTCCCCTTCTTTCATTTGTTTGATGTCAGCTACCCCCCAAATTGGGAGAAGTGCCTTGGTGTATGTATATATATATATATATATATATATATATATATATATATATATATATATATATATAAATATATATATATATATATATATATATATAGTTTTCTGCTGAAGAAGGCCAATGGGCGGGGCGAGCGGTTGACCACCTGTTCGAGTACTGCACCAATAACGATGTCGCTGGCATCGGTGGAGAGAAGGAGAGGGGCATGTGGGATGGGAAAAGTGAGAGCAGCAGCGGTTGATAGGGCCTTCTTTGCATTGCAGAAGGCTGCTTCTTGAAGGGGACCCCACTTCAGGTCTTTTGACATGCCCTTGAGGGAGGCGTAGAGGGGAACAAGAGTGGCGGCAATGGCTGGCAGAAAACGGTGATAATAGTTGATCATGGCCAAGAATTCCTACAGAGCTTTGACGGTCGAGAGCATGGGGAAGTTCTGAACGGCTGCTACCTTCTAAGGGAGGGGATGGACTCCTTCAGGAGTGATATGGTGCCCTAAGAACAACACTTCGTTGCCACCAAAGGTACACTTGTCATACCGGACTACAAGGCCGTTTTGTTGCAGGCGGTCGACCACGATGCGCAGGTGACGAAGGTGTTCCTCTTTTGAGGAAGAGAACACAAGTATGTCGTCCACATAACATACACAAAAGGGGAGGTCCCCTAAGATGCCATCCATGAGACGTAGAAAAGTGGCCCCAGCATTACGAAGGCCAAAACACGAGTATGTACCAATTGGAGTGGTGATGACGGTCTTGGGGATGTCTTCTGGGTTTATAGGCCCCTGATAATACCCATTCAGGAAGTCGAGCGTGGAGAAAACCTTCACTTTGTGCTGGTAGGAAGTCATGTCAGCGATGTTTGGGAGGGGGTAGTGATCCGGTTCTGTTTGTATGTTCAGGCGCCTGTAATCCCTGCACGGACAGAGGGAGCCGTCTTTCTTCAGAACGATGTGTAAGGGTGACGACCAGGGGCTGGAGGCCTTTTAGCAAAGGCCCATTTCCTCTATTTCGCCGAACATCTGTTTGGCAGCTGCCAATCGATCCGGTGCCAGACGTCTGAATTTTGCGAAGATTGGGGGTCCCGTCGTCTTGACATGGTGATAAATACCGTGCTTGTCAGGAGCCGTGTGTGTTTGGCGAAGTTCTGGACGAAAAACCTCCAGGTACAATGTGAGGAGGTGGATGTAGGCATCCATGGGTGCGCTGATGTGGAGAGCGAGGTTGGAGGGGGGACGGGTTGAAGAGGTGTCAACAGGTACGAGTCTGCATTGATCAATCGTCGGTGGGTGACATCGACCAGAAGGTGGAAATGAGAGAGGAAATCCGCACCGAGGATTGGTAATGTGATGTCACCAACGAGACTCTTCCAATTAAATTTACCATTTCCAAACGATAATGTGAGGTTCCTGTAACTGAATATGGGTATCGCAGAACTGTTGGTAGCTACCATGCGGACATCGGCAGACGTAGACAGACTACGTTGTGTCCTGAAGAGTTCCCTTGGCAAAAGAGAACGACAAGCACCCGTGTCTACTAAAAATCGCATACCCGTTCCTGCATCATGTAACACCGGAGGCCACCGCCACGAGCAATGGCCTACTTACACGTTTTTTGGCCACTCACTATCCTTGGCACATTTCTTCACGGCTGCTCCGAATCTGTAGTGGTAATAGCAAAACTGTGGCCGATTGGCGACAGTAAGTGGCTGTAGAAGTCGTTGGTTGTGGCGCGAGCGAGTGGTGGGTGATGGGTGGCTTTGTCGCCCCTCCGGCACGTCACGGGGTAGGCGTGTATGTCCTACTGCATTCACGTCAGCTTTGGTTGACGTTGAATAGGCCTCCTCTTTGTTAGGAATGGAAGCGTTGATGGAGGTCTTGAAGGTCGTGAAGTGGCTGTCCATAAGGGCGTCGGCTTTGGTCATCAAGTCCTTTATGGGTAAACTATCGACATCGGGTATGGCAGCGCGTACAGGTTCGGGTAAACGGTGTATCCAAAGGGCATGAAGTAAGTTCACCTCAAGAGGAATGCCGTCTGCGGCAGGTTGCAGGCGAGCGCTACTGCTCATTTCCCTGAGGGCGAGCAAAGCCCTTTGGTCCCCCAACGGTTGTTGAGAGAGCTGAAAAAGCTTTTCTATACGGGCGGCTGGCGACAGTGAGTACTGCTGCAGAAGGTATGTTTTAAGGGCGTCATACGCTATTGGGGTGTCTCCTTGTTCACAACAAAGCCAGTCGGATATTTTTGGGAAGGTGTCCTTGGGTATCGCCGCGAGAACATAATCTGCTTTGGCGGTTGGGCAAGTCACGCCCTTAATGCGGAACTGGACTTCTACGCGCTGACACCAAGCAAATGCCTCTCAGCTGGCAAACAAAGAAAGTTTCAATTGGGCGGTGCCAAATTCCGTGGAGTCCGCCACAGTACCAATGACGGGGGGGGGGGGAGGAAGTCAACTTCCGGGGTCACAAATGTGACGGGCCGAGAGAGGCTGTGACTAAGAAGGCAGGATGAAAGCAACTGAGTAACTTTATTACAGAACATCAGTTTATATGTACATAAAGTCCAGGCAAAAAGGACATAAAAACATGACAGGCAATTTCATGTTCAACCGACAGCCGGTTCTGTTAACAGTTAACGGTGAGAAAAACAGACATGTTTATTCAGGTCCTTATCAGTGCGAGGGGAGAGTGAAGATTCAAAGCATAATATATACAAAAAAAAAGAAAGAAATGTTGTTACTATGTAAATTCGTGTGACACACGGTTGGTACAAATGTATTATTTCACTAGATATTCACACCATCACAAAAATGTGAAAATCTGAAAAAGTTTACCATTGTCTAATAATATCTCAGTTAATCAAGATCAATAAAGTAAAACTTGGGAGCCAAAAATATTTGAGCTAAGTAATAATTGTCACCTCACTTACATTGATAGATTGAGTTATGATATTTTTGGCCCGAAGCCAAACGCTGGAGCCACAAGGCCATTCAGCGCATATATATCTTTTAGTATAGAATATAAGTATATAAATAAAAGTAAAACATAATTAAATTAAATTTATACAACAGGTTAAAATCTAAAATTACAATAAAACCCTATATCTATTTCTTAAAAAATACCAATTTCTTTTAAAAACTGTACAATTTGCTCCACTGAAGCAATCTCACCAAAAATTTCCCCATGGGACATATATATCTTTTAGTATAGAATATAAGTATATAAATAAAAGTAAAACATAATTAAATTAAATTTATACAACAGGTTAAAATCTAAAATTACAATAAAACCCTATATCTATTTCTTAAAAAATACCAATTTCTTTTAAAAACTGTACAACTTGCTCCACTGAAGCAATCTCACCTAAAGTTTCCCCATGGGACATATTCCTTAAACGGGTTTTCCTACGTTGACATCTTAAAACAGTACAGGACACTAAAATATGTTCAACGGTTATACCTACTCGGCAAGTAGAGCAGCGAGGAGCCAGCCTATCCGCCCCACCTGCCATCATATACCTACGAGTATAATGGGTGTGCCCTATACGCAAACGTGTTAAAACAATGCTAGATCTTCTGTCCACCTGTAAATGCGACCATGGTTGGACAGAAGGCCTAATTGACTTTAATTTAAAATCATTATTTGAATTAGATCAGTGGGCCTGCCACTGGTCTCTACAATAAAACCTAATACTTTTAAAATCTGAAACTGGGACACCCATGCTGGAAATGTGATTAAGCCTAGTTGCAGCCTTAGCTACTACATCGGCTCGCTCATTTCCTACAATTCCAACATGGGATGGAACCCAGCAAAACATAATCATAATATGCTTTCTATTTACTAAAATAAAAAAAAAAACCAATCCTGTATCTCCAGCACCAAATGATGGCAAGACACTAAACTTCTTAATGCTAATAACACACTCAATGAGTCGGTAAAAATTGTATTAGAAAAATCAATATATAATATTAATTTCAAAACAGCAACAACTGCCAACAGTTCTGCCATAAAAATAGAGGAACTTGACGGAAGCGTTTTTTAAATTATACTTTCAGTTGACACTACAGAGCAACCCACACCATCAGAACTTTTGGAACCATCTGTATAAATGTGATAAGCATCATCATGCTCAGAAGCATGAGATAGGAAACTAGCCCTTAACTGTTATTCTGAGCTGTTCCTTTTACTATCCATAACCGGACAAATCTCCATCTTAGACCTACTCCAAGAAGGATATGTTGAAGGGGTAATTTCAGCCACTGCAAGGGGAAGTAATCCCACGTCAATAGCCGAGGCTTCTAGTCTTACTTCTAGTGGTTTCGGCAACCTAGTCCTAGTTGGTGCTCTATCAACGGGTTGCTTTACAAACTTGAAATTTGGGTTGATTTTCGAGGTAAGAACACGAGACATGTACCTCAAACGCAACTCCTCCCGACAAATAAAAGGGGGAGGAATCCGGAATCCACGTATAAACTATTTACTCATGATATCCTATATGCACCTGTGCAAATTCTTAAAGCGATGTTAAGAACCACATCAAGTTTTTCTAAAGTGGTTTTGCATGCAGATCCATATATCTGACAACCATAATCTATTTTACTTAGGCACAATGCCTAGTAAATTCTCAACAGACATGTCCTATCAGCTCCCCAATTGAAAGCAGACACAACTTTAAGGATGTTAAGTCTTAGTTTCACGTTACATGCCACCTCATTAATATGTTGAGAGAGAGGTAATTTCTTATCAAATAAAACACCAAGGTACTTTATGCTATCTTCGTATGGTAAAATGGAATCTGTTTTTGCTATCTTCGTATGGTAAAATGGAATCATTTAAAAACAATGTTGGAATCTCTCCCATTCTTCTCAGTCGACAAAAACGTATAGCTTTGGTATTTTCTGGAAAAAATTTGAACCCTCTAGCATTGGCCCAAGATGTTGCAGCATTAATAGCAGTCTGGATTTTATGACATGCTTCAACAGCTGATGATCTACTACACACTACTGCATAGTCATCAGCAAAAGCCAGACCATGCACCCCAACAGGAACTTATTAGTAGACCCTTGATAGCTACATGGAAAAGTGTTGGACTAAGAACTCTTCCCTGAGGCAATCCTTCTTCTTGAGGGTAAGCTGATGAAATGAGTGAGCCAATTCTCACTTTTAAGAATCTATCTGACAAAAATCTTTAATACAATAAAACATATTAACCACTATACCCCAATCAACGAGCTGCTTAAGGATACCCCCTCGCCAGATAGTATCGTTGGCCTTTTCTAGGTCAAAGAACACTGCAATGGTGTGGTTTTTGCATGGCAGAAGACATTCTGGACTTCTTGAGTGAGGAACATCAAAGGGTCAATGGTATTTCTATTTTTCCTAAAACCAAACTGTCTGATAAAAGATTCTTCAATTCCAAATATCACACTAATCGAGTATTGACCATTCTCTCATAAATTTTGCTAACACAACTAGTAAGAGCAACTTGCCTATAATTTTTTGGGAGGTACGAATCCTTTAATGGTTTTATAATAGAAACTATTATCGATATTTTCCAAGATTTAGGGGAAGTTCCTGAAGTCCAAAAACTATTTAAAATATCTATAAGAAATTGTTTTGTACTTTTCGATAGATCATGGAATATAAAATATAATCTTCCCCACGAGATGTTGGGGAAGACAATTAAATTGCATTATCCAGTTCTTTCAAGGTAAAAGTGAACAAATAGGGATATATTTGTCAGTAAAGATTTGAGTTGCACAAGCCTGCAACACAGAATTCAGGTGAACAATTCTGTGATTAAGAGACGTGCGAATTATTATCCCTGTGCCTCCCCGAGCACGAGCACCTATCAGGGGTAGAGGCCTATAAAATGAAAAATTGTAACCTTACCTGGGAGTAAGATCTCCCAATTTAGTCTCCTGTATACAGATTGCAAATTTAAGTTAGAATTAAATCCACGGATGTTCCATAGCATGAGAGACATTATCTGGATTCTTTAAACGGTTTTTTTTTCCATTTGAGACCTAGAGAGAGATGGCTTGCCAGCCACACTTTCAGTACTTATTGATCTAGATAGTGCAAACGATTTTTTCGATGCTGGGCCTTCAGTTGCCCTCTCAGTTTTATTTTTAGTACTTCTATCCTGATCCTGAGAACGTGAAGGTGAAGGGGGAGGAAGGGGCCTCTTTTGTCTAACAGATTGTGCCTCTATTTCCTCACCGTCACTGGATCGATGAACTGTTATGGCAGGTAACGGTACAATTTGGTATGAAGAATTCTCAATATCTGGCATTAAGAACTCATCAAGATCTTTAATCGATCTGGTCACAAATGTAAGGGGCTATGAGGACCCCACTAGAAGAGGATTTGAACTAAGTAATAATTGTCACCTCACTTGGATTGGATTTATGGATTCTGGCTGGGGCTCACGAGGCCATTCAGCCCCAAGTGCATTAAGGGTAAAAAATAATGAGCTAGAACTAAACAATTAGGTACAAGTCACAAGAGGCTGGAGAACAAGATGGAAGAAAGTAGTAAGAATGGAGATAAGTGCATTTTGGTACAGAAAAAAAACGTTGCTATGCATAATGGGCATTGTATGAGGTGCAATGACGGTACTGCCTTACTAAAGTGCCATGTCTGATGGGTTTTGAAAACCGAATCTGCGAATTTATTGGTTGGTTTAGCCATAAGTTTTTCTCGTTGACCTTAACATATGATATTTTTAATATTAAACATACATACATATATATATATATATATATATATATATATATATATATATATATATACACATATGTATATATATATATATATATATATATATATATATATATATATATATATATATATATATATAATGACTTGATGACAGTACATTCCATTTTACTTGCCAACCGTCTGTAAATCGGTAGATTAAATCATGGGGAATTTTATAATCCTTCTCCGATACATTAACACCCAACTGAGGGACCGGACACTAGAACGTCATACGTAACGAGCTTAGTACAAAATGATTAAAAACATTCACGAAACTCCCGATGACTAATCACGGGTGTTGCAGTGTAAAGCAAACAATACAACGGCCAAAGATTCCCTCTTGTATTCATGCCACCGATGAATCTATAATGACCGTATCATTATCGACTGAGAAAATGCGTTATAAAATGCCACCCGCCTCCTGTTCTATGAAGTAATCCAGTAATAGCAAATCGCAATTGATAGAAGCAAACTGGCTTGCGCTAAACGCACTTGTAACCGTGCTAATGCATCTTGAATAATAGCAATTTAATCTAGACTTATCACGAATTGCCCAGGAATATGTACATCAAATATTTACTCAGCTGTTGAGTATTACATTAGTTTCTTCTGGTCAGGCAACTTCATGGCAAAGTCTGCTTTATTATTGCATCAAATCAAGCCGATAAATGACGGTAACTTGCTTATCAAGCGTCTGGTGAATCAAATTCCCCCATTTGAGAAAAAGGAAGCAAAGACTACACTTACAACTAGAGAAAAGTGAAATTAATTAATAAAGACTACTCTAATCTCTAAATACAAGTCACAAAAATCCAATATATGTAACTCTATTGACATCATATGTAGATTAAACAACACACAAACATCAGCAAATGTTGTCAATCGCCTAAACAGTTTTAAAATCATACCACTCGTAATATTTTGAACACAATAATTTTAGAAGAATCAGATGCTTGCTTGATATATATATATATATATATATATATATATATATATATATATATATATATATATATATATACATATATCCATCTCATGATAACAGGGAAACTGAAATTACATTTCTCCATTGTTATTTGGTGTCGACATATAGTTCAAATCACTTTGTCTCTTCATCAGGGTTTAGAGATGGAATTACACTTTAATATAAAGACTTTAGAGGATAAAATCTTATGAAACAAACAATTTTTTAGAATTCTAAATTGATTAACACAAATACATAAATGAAAACTAAATTCTTTGGTATACAAATTGACATTTAGGATCAATTTCTAAATACATAAATGATTGTTCACAAATCTTCGCAGAAATTCATGACAGATTCCATACGCCTTCAATATCTTCGACAAAGTTTACGATTCCATTTTTGCAGTGGGACTGACATCTGTTCTTCAGGAACGGCATCTCTTGTTCAAAGCAGAGTAATTTGTGAAGCTTACTCGCTTCCTCAGAAATTTAGGTTTGTGATCTACATTAATCTGGGATTAGACTCCATTTTCAGCGGCACCCTTCCTTATGACAAATTAGTCTCGATGCTCCTGCATTATCTCTGCAATAAACTCCAAAACTCCAATGTTGCAAAGGGTTGCTGCAGATTTTTCCAAATTTGTATCGCTTTTGCAACAGCTTAGAATGTATTGCTTACTAGCTTCCTCAGAAATTCTATATTTGAAGAATACGTTTGTCCCTAATTTCAGTTCATCTTGAAGGGTATCACTCCACAACAGCTTGGAAGTATGTTGGCACAAGCATTCTCTCTCTGGTGAAACATCTGCCCTTCCAACCGGATTATCCATGCCATACTTCTATATATGGTACTTGGGCATATTACTTTAGGTTTTTAATGAATAGACATATCTTCGCGGCATCTAAAAATCAAAGACAGCAGGTTTGCTGTGAGGGATCAATCAAAAGTCTCCCACCATCAACAATCTGCACTATCAAGCGTGGCGATGATAACTGGCCAAACCCTTGACATGAATAAGATTATGTCTGAGGCCTCTGTCCTAATTGACACTCATGAATACCACCGGAAGCTGCACCAGATATTAGAGGACACCTCGAAATTTGAAAGACACTCACACAACCCAATTGAAGACATCAAAAGACATCAAGAGAGGAGCCAATTGGACCATCGAGGCCATCACTTGGGCTACGAATGCAGTACATCTCCAACCCATCATAGGAGACTTCGAACCCTGCTACCTATTTGGTCATGTCAAAACCTCCAAGAATGGAAACCCCCTATGACCTATAATCAGTCAGTCCTCTACTCCGACATACCACCTGGCCAAGAAACTAAACACAATCCTCACGATATATGTTCCTGACAAATAGTGTTGCTTCGTTTGCAGATTTCCTCGACACCCTTAAAGGATCCCCCAGCAACGGAACATTGGTTTACTAGACAGTGTATCATTTTTCATAAATGTCCCGGTGGGAGAAACTATCAACCTGATATTGGAGAGTCTACAGGGACCCATCAATACCTGTCCTGAACATCCTTGAGGAGGCCCTCGCCACTCTTCTAGAGATATGTACTGTACCAAGAAGGCCCCATTCTCCACCCACCAGGGCCATACGTACATCCGAAAATATGCCGGGGTGATGGGTACCCCCTTGGGTGATCTCTTCACCAGCTTTTACATGGTAGTTGTCAAGGAGTGTGTTTTCTCACATATACTTAGCTCTGATGTATACCTGAGATACAGTGACGATACCTTTGTTATGGCTGTCTCCGCCCAGGACATTGAGACTCTCCGCAGGACGTTCGGGGACTGCAATTCCCCTAAGTTTAGTATGGAACAGAGTAACCTCGGATGACTCCCCTTTCTTGAGGTCTTAATTTCATAGACTACATACGGCTTTGGCAAGGTTATACTAGGCTGACCGA
Organism: Palaemon carinicauda; assembly: GCF_036898095.1. Classification (NCBI taxonomy): domain Eukaryota; kingdom Metazoa; phylum Arthropoda; class Malacostraca; order Decapoda; family Palaemonidae; genus Palaemon; species Palaemon carinicauda. The sequence continues at coordinate 6,075,365 of NC_090761.1, forward strand.
TAGTTTTCTTTTGTCTGCAGATTTCCTCGACACCCTTAAGGGATCCCCCAGCAATGGAACATTGGTTTACTAGACAGTGTATCATTTTTCATAAATGTCCCAGTGGGAGAAACTATCAACCTGATATTGGAGAATCTACAGGGATCCATCAATACCTATCCTGAACATCATTGAGGAGGCCCTCCGCACTCTTCTCGAGATATGTACTGTAACAGGAAGGCCCTATTCCCCACCCACAAAGGCCATATGCACATCCAAAAATATGCCGTGGTGATGGGTACCCCTTTAGGTGATCTCTTCACTAACTTTTACATGGAAGTTGTCGAGGAGTGTGTTTTCTTGCATATATATCGCTTTGATGTATACCTGAGATACGGTGACGATACCTTTGTTATGGCTGCTTCCACCCAAGACATTACGACTCTCCGCAGGACGTTCGGGAATTGCAGCTCCCTTAAGTTTAATATGGAACAGAGTAACGACAGACGCTCCCCTTTCTTGACATCCTAATTTCATAGACTACATCCGGCTTTGGCACCAAGGTTATACTAAGCTGACCAACCTCGCTTTATGTTTGAGTTGCGAACGTGAATGTCCAGCTAGATTCCATGCCTCCACAATAAAAGCCTATGTCTGCAGGGCTCTTTCGAATGGATGGATACCCATGATGAACTTGACAAAATTACACAAGTCTTAGTGAATAACAGTTACTCAAACAGCAGATCAACAGAAATCAAATGGGCTATTAAAACCTGGTACCAAGCTGAGCAATGGACCAAAAATATTACCACAAGGATAAACCTTTGTTTTAAAGGCTTCATGCACAGCAACTACCAGCAAGATAAGAAAGCTGTGAAATATTATCAAGAACCATGTCCCCCAGTAGAAAATTGTATGGAGATAAGCCTTATCACCTAATATCAAACAGCCAAGACAAGATCCCTTATCAGGAAAAATAACCCAGCCCTACCGGTACACATCTTCCTCAAGCGGTCTAATGTGGTTTATTCTTATCAATGCCCAGTACCGGGATGCCCCAAAAATATTTCAGAATGACCGTAGTGCGACTGGCTAAGCATTTGTCCTGCCAACAACAAGGCAATATAAAGACTCATGCTACTCACACACCCAATACTACCATCAGGTGTGAGGACATCATGAGAAATACCATTACTATAGGAAGCACACCGTATAGCAAGGAGACTCACAATCTTAGAAGCCCTCCTTATCCAACCTGAAAAACATGTTCTGAAGACAACACAAGAAATTTTTCTACTCCATTCCTCAAGCAGGATTAATACTCAACGCCCTAACATGAAGTTTCCTTATATTGACATCACGAATTAAGACATCCCCAATCAAGATCCAAGCAGCTTGCTTGAGATGGAAATTCTCAAAACAAGCACCTCAACCAATCAGAGAGCAGCTGTCAATGTACAAAGTGGGACACATCATCTGGGACTGAGTGGAGTAGCATACTGGCCGAAGCTAAGCCTCTCCTGATGAGCGCTCCGGCCAATGAGAATTCAGTGCACCACGTACGTCACGAGTCGCTCCATCCACGGTGCCCGAAGCGGCCAACATAAATTCACAGCCAGGTTTCTTCAATCCTCCTCTGCCATATATAAGGACCCCACATGCATGAATTGTTCATTAGTCAACGCTCAACTCCTGAGCTGACAACACCTCCCAGCAGAGCTCACACCAAGATCAGCGATGCCCATTGACAATTCTTAGCCAGCTGCCTTTTCAGTTAGCTGAGAATTACGGCTCGGGGCCCAGTCTTTTAGCTGGCCGAAATTTTCAGTTTAACTTTGTTGACTGTATACCCACAGGTGAGCGCCTACAGTCTGATGTTCATCTGCTGGACAATTTACCAGAAGAAGGACGTCTACTGTCAAAATCTCGGTCACCCAGAGAGGAGACCATGCAAGGAGTGCAAAGCATACTTCAAGCAGAGAATGTACTGGTTATGTATTGCTCATAATAATGCCTACCCCCACCAAAAATACTTCGACCTGAATGGTGCATACCACTACATTTGGTGCAGATGTCATAGCTTCAATGTGTTCCACGACCTCGTTTACAAAAAAGTGACTGGAAAACCCAGAGATCCGCCATGTTTAATCCTCCCAAACCTAAGAAAATCCTTAGACACCACTCCACTACAGACTCCTACACCTTCCTTGTTCCTAACTAAAATCCTACACCTTCCAACCCTGCCCCTACTTTACTAAAGAAGAAGGTTAAGTCCAAGAACCCACCTGCCACCACCCAAAGTCTGCCTAGCAAGGACCCTCCAGTAACCACTCCTGCCACTGCCCCTGCTTCTGCTCCTGTAACTGTTCCTGCTCCTGTCCCTGGCACTGTTCCTGCTCCTGTTCCAGTTCCTGCCACCTATTCAGTTCCTGTGCTTGCCACTATTCCAGTTCCTGTTCCTGCCACTGTTCCAGCTCTCGTCCCTGACACTGATCCAGCTCCTGTTCCTGCCACTGATCCAGCTCCTGTTCCTGCCACGTATCCAGCTCCTGTTCTTCCCACGTATCTAGCTCCTGTTCCTGCCACGTATCCAGCTCCTGTTCCTGCCACGTATCCAGCTCCTGTTCCTGCCATGTATCCAGCTCCTGTTCCTGCCATGTATTCAGCTCCTGCACCTGCCACAGTTCCAGACAGTCATTCACCTGACAGTAACTGTACCATGTGCCTTACTCAGCTCCTTGCTGAGGCTTTTGCCACTCCCCACTAGCCTGAAGAGACCAGTCCAGCTTTACAAACCACCTTGGTGGATCCCAGTCAACAGCCAAAGTTCAAGCTTCCTGCCACTGGAGAAGCCCCTCTATATGCAGCAGTAGCAGCTATCGCTGCTTCTAACACATCACTGAAGGTCACAGCCAAACCCAACCTCCCAGGTGACATTATCACCCCAATGGACCAAGCAAGTGTCAACCTTCTACAGGTGAAAACCTCCCCGACCTTCCTGGATCCTGCAAAGAAACTGAGAAAGGCAGTAGTCTGCAAGTACTCAGTAAAGATGCCACTCAAATTCCTGACCAGTTGCAGAAACATCGCCACAGCTGAACGATGAAAGGGTGACAGGAACCTGCCCACCCAGAGAGCTGCCTGCACATTCATCAGGCCAATTCAAACTACCCTGGACCTTGGAATATGGGACACTTTGCTTGTAGAAGACTTCAAACTGGATCCACTGAGGTGCTACAACTGCCAGCACATTGGCCACCATAAAGAAGACTACAGAAGCACAGCGATCTGTGGTGTCTGCATCCAGTGGCACACTACACAAACTTGTACTGATGCACATAAGGGAAGGAGAAAGACCTTCCCAAAATGGCCCAACTGTGCCCTTCCCCATCATGCTTAGAACAAGAAATGTCCTGCTTCTCTGAAGAGGATAAGGGCATCACCAACCGCCCTATCAACTACTACCACTACACCACTGCCCAAGCCACAGAGACCCCTCATCGAAGAAGCCATCTCCTGCCTACCACCAATCCTGTTACTGCCTCGTCTCCAAATCCTGCCATCCCTGGTCCTGCTTTCTCTCCTAATCCAGCCATTACTGTTCCTGTTCCCTCTCCAATACTGTTCCTGATTCCTGCCCTAGGCATACACATTGTCTCTAAAATTTGTGCCTTGTTAAACATTCCCTCTCTTGACCTTAAGTCTCTCTTTCCCCCTTAGCTGCCTTTCCCTTAAAGAAGGGATAAGCTTTTTTTTTCTTGGATTGAACTACTTCAGTTGTCTCCAACTAAATTTCCTTCTCTCCTCTCGCAGTCTCTTCTACATTACTGGGACTTCCTGCTATAAAACTTTTACCTACTCCTAAAGCTTTCCCTTTTCGTTCTGGCTGGATCCTAGTTTCTTTTTTTTTTTTTTTTTTGGGGGGGGGGGGAGGGTTCTGGCTGGCTGGCACCCATGCCCTCTGACCTGAGCAGCTGCGCATACTTTCCAGGTCTTGGATGGCTATGTCACTATAGTCTGGTTGCTGAGAAAAGAGTTCCGTTCTGCTTTAGAATTTCATATAAGAAAAACATTGATTCCTGCAGCTATGCTCCTCGTGTAGAGCCGCTGCATATACTAAGAGCACACCCTGTGTGCACTCTTAGTGGCAAGTGCCTTGTGCCAAGAGCCCGAGGTTGGCTATAAATGCCAGGTAATCTGAACAAACGAACAAACAAACTAATCGGACCTTTCTAGCCTGGGAATGGGAAGACCACGCCTCTCGAAACGAATTATAAATAATAATAATAATAATAATAATAATAATAATAATAATAATAATAATAACAGGTTATCAATAATAACAAAGATGAGGAGGATGACAATAGTACCTTAATAATAATAAGAATAATAATAATAATGAAAATAATAATAATAATAACAATATTAACAATAACAATAATAATAATAATAATAAAAATAATAATGAAGATTATGATTATGATGATAATAACAATCGGAAACTATAGTACCTCATGCTGGTAAAGTAGTTTCCCTCCCTTTCTGGTTATGATATAACTAGCTTATCAGTGTAAGGTACTAGTATTATTATTATTATTATTATTATTATTATTATTATTATTATTATTATTATTATTATTATTATTATTATTATTATCATTATTATTATAGATTTCGTTGCTGTTGTTGTTGTTGTTGTTATTACCATCCAAGCTACAATCATAGTTGGAAAAGCAAGATGCTATAAGCCCAAGGGCTCCAATAGGGAAACATAGCCCAGTGAGTAAAGAAAATAAAGAAATAGATAAATGATGAGAACAAATTAACAATAAATAATTCTAAAAACAGTAACGTCCTCAAACAGATATGTCATATATAAACTATAGAAAGACTTATGTCAGCATGTTCAACATAAAAACATTTGCTGCAACTTTGAACCTGGTCACAGCTGGAATAAAACTTCTAGAATACTGTGTAGTATTGAGCCTCGTGATGGAGAATGCCTGGCTATTAGAATTAGCTGCCTGCCTAGTATTACGAACTGGATGGAATTATCCAGGAAGATCTGAATGTGAAGGATGGTCAGAGTTATGAAAAATCTTATGCAACATGTACATTGAACTAATTGAATGGCGGTGCCAAAGATTAATATCTAGATCAGGAATAAGAAATTTGATAGACCGTAAGTTTTTGTCCAACAAATTAAGATGAGAATCAGCAACTGAACACCAGACAGGGGAACAATACTCAAAACAAGGTGAAATGAAAGAATTAAAACACTTCTTCAGAATAGATTGATCACCGAAAATATTGAAAGACTTTTTCATGAAGACAATTTTTTGGTCCAATGGAAGAAGACACAGACCTAATGTGTTTCTCAAAAGTAAATTTGTTGTCAAGAATCACACCTAAAATTTTAAGTCATACAAATTTAAAGAAACATTAATTATCAATACTGAGTTCCGAATCTTGAGGAGCCACTGTCCTTGACCTACTTACAATCATACTTTAAGTTTTGTTAGGATTCAACTTCATTCCCCATAATTTGCACCATGCACTAATTTTACCCAGATCTCTATTAAGGGATTCAGCAACCACAGATCTACAATCAGGGGATGGAATTGATGCAGAGAGAGTAGCATCATCTACATATGCAACAAGATGGTTTTCTACGCCAAACCACATGTCATGTGTATATAGTATGAAAAGTAATGGGCCAAGAACACTACTCTGTGGAACATCAGATATCACATTCCTCTACTCACTATGGTGCCCATCAACAACTCTTTGAGATCTATTACTTAAAAAGTCAATAATAATGCTAAGAAACGACCCACCCACTCCCAACTGTTTGAATTTGAAAACAAGGGCCTCATGATTAACACGGTCAAAGGCAGCACTAAAATCAAGGCCAATCATACGAACTTCCTGACCACAATCAAGGGATTTCTGTACAGCATTGGAGATGGTAAGAAGGGCATCACATGCTCCAAGGCCTTTACGGAAATTTCAAACTAGGGAATAGACGATTACCTTCAGCAAACCTATTAAGACGTTTTGCCAGATGTTCAAAAACTTTAGATGATATGGAACTTATGGAAATTGGGCACTAATCAGTTGGACTTGAGCTACCACAAACATTTACAGAGGAGTAACATTACCAATTCTCCAACAAGTGCTAAAAGCTCCTCTTCTTGCTAACTTGCGCAAAATAAGATAACTTTGGAGCTAAAAAATTGGCAGTCTTCATAAAAAACAAAGGAAAAGTACCAATTGAGTCTACACCTCCATAAGCATCAAGGTCCAACAACAGAGATATACTCTCACGAGATCGAAAAGCTAAACTAATTAGTTTAGCCTCAGGAAAACAGGAATGAGGAAGTACAAGATTTTCATTACTCTGTTTACTGTCAAAAACATCAGCCTAAAGGGTTGCCTTTTCCTTTGGACAGTGAGAGACTGAGCTATCTAGTTTTAGTAAAGGAGGAACTGTTGCATTTACACCAGAGTGCAGATTTAAGGGTAGACCACCATTTATGTTCCTGAGTTGTACCAGAAACCGTTTCTTTTATGGTTAAATTGTATTCCTTTTCAGTTGAGGCATAAACTCTTTGAGCAAAAGCTCTAAGCGGAGTATAGTTATTGGAGGTCAAATCTAATCTGTTACCCTTCCAAATATGATAGGCCTCCTGCTTCTCCAAATAAGCAGGTCTACAATCATCATTGAACCACGGTTTGTCCTTCATTCGGTACCTTAGCACACAAGAAGGGATACGCCTATCAATTATGTTGACTAGATTCTCATTCAAAGGGACAACAGGATCAACACTACTATATAATTGTGACCAATTCAAGCACAAAAGATCATGCAAACTCCCATTCCAGTCTGCCTGAGATTTCATGTAAATTTTACAAGAGTATGATACATCAGGGACAAGCTGCTCAGTCTTCAGTACTAATGAAATCAAGGCATGATCAGATGTCCTGACTGGAGAACCAACTTAATTAGTTATAACGCCAGGGGAGTCAGTGTATACGAGGTACAAGCAATTACCAGACCTGTGAGTAGCTTCACTTATGATTTGCTCACAGCCTGATTCAGAGGCAAAGTCTAAGCTCTTAAGCCCTGGCGATCGGTAGGAGAGAGAGAACTTAACCACTCCTTATGGTGAGCATTAAAATCGCCAACAAAGACAAAAGAAACCTTTCTATCATCTTCATGTATCCTAGCTATAATGGTAAGAAGACAATCGAAGATAGAATCATCCATGTCTGGATTCCAGTAGATCGAACACAAATAAAAGTTGTTATGCCTGCCACAAACTTTTATTACCTTAATCTCATGACATTCACATTCATAGCAGGACTTATGAGAAGCAGGGTACTGGGTCCTAATATACACCACCATTCCCCTGGCCCTGGGGATGGCATCACATTTCAACATTATTGGCTTCTTAAAACCAGTTATAAGGAGCTCAAATAAGTGCCTCATATTAGAAACCAAAGTTTCTGAGCACAAAAGAATATCTTACTGTCTGAACGCAACTGTAAGGTCTTGAATATTTGTATGAAGACCACGAATATTGCAATACAGAAGATAAAATTGACGAAATCTTGGACGTACTGGTCCCGGATTTCGCTTAATGTCTCCAGACAGCATAAGAATTAATAGTAATAAAAAAGACATCATACTTAAAAACTAGATTAACAAGAATTATAACAAAAACAATATTTACAGAATTATAAATAAAGTGATTGATCAAACCATGACTATAGTAAAAAGTCGGAAAAACTGTTCAACTTGGAGGAGCCGATACACCATGCAAGGCTAAATACCCTCCAGGATAGCCACTTCCACTGAAGGGAGAACAGTAAGGATGGTTTTGAAAAGAAAAAGGAAGATCATGGTACAGAGGCTATGGCACTAAACAAGACTAAAGAACAATGGTTTAATTTTGGAGTGTACTTCTCCTGGAAGAACTGCTTACCATAGCTAAAGAGTATTTTCTACCCTTACGAAGAGGAAAGTACACTGAACAATTGAAGTACAGTAATTAACCGTTTGAGTGAAGAAGTGTTTAGTAATCTCATTGTTGTCAGGTGTATGAGGAAAGACGATAATCTGTAAAGAATAGGCCAGATTATTCGGTGTATGTGTAGGCAAAGAAAAAATTAAGCCGTAACCAGAGAGAGGGATCCAATGCATTACCGTCTGGCCAGTCAAAGGATCCAATAACTCTCTAATGGTAATATCTCAATGGGTGGCTGGTGCCCTGGCCTACCTACTACCTCAAACTTGCAGACCCCTGAAGAGAAAATGTCTTGGGGGCTTTGTGGAGAGGAAGTTGCCTAGCCGAGCTACTACATCCACAATCAGACACGCTCTCGCTCCCCCTTAGAAGAAAAAACCTCTGAAGGAATGGTAGGAACATCCAGGGATGGAACTGTCCAAGCATGATTGGTTGATCCAGGGACTGCCTGCTTTACTGCCTGGACAAGGTCAAGAAAACGAGGCATCATTCGAGAACGAAACTGTTACAGATTGAGCCCATTATGCCTGTTTCCTTGGCTTAGGTGGAGTGCCATGGAATGGGAGGGCATGACAAGATGTTGATTTAGGCCCTTCCTTGTGCTCAACTTCTTTTGTCCGACTGAGCGACTGATTAGTGAAGGTAAAGCTACCCTCACTTATAGAGAAACCTGCTGTTCCTCCCGCAAGGTAGACCGAATGCAAAGCGAACGTTAGCGGAGCGAGAGTTGATAAGGTGCGCTAGTGTGTAATTTATTTGTGCTGGCCTGTCTACCAGCGCGTGGAAGACGCTAGTAATGCAGAACGCGCCAGCGAGGCAGAACTCACTGGCAAGGTAGAGCTCACAGGAGTTATAGACAATGCTTCCTGGCATGACAGTCTTGATGGGAAGACTCGTTCAAGAGAGCAATGAGCGTAGCAGATGAAAAGCGCACACCTTCGTCAGGCAGACGAGCTCAACTGCCCACTTAGCAAGGTGGTAGGGTGTGCAACGCTTCGTAAGACTCGTTCACTTGATTCTGGTTAGCTTGATCCTTTGCTAACGCATCATAGAGAAAAACTCTAATACTCGCCTTATCCTAAGAAGAGGAAGGATGAACTGTCTCCCTTTTCCACAAGGGCGAGGAAGAATAAGCCGCTGCTGAAAGTTTGCGCACAGACAGTAAAGCAGGTTCTACCTCACAAGTGGTAGAAACCGATGGCAAAAGCTCGCGAGAGTTTGGCCTTACATAGCGAAGATTGCTATGTAGTGTCCTATGGAGAAAATGGCAAGGAGGAGGAATTACAAGCAATCGCCCGCCACCATCGTTAACCAGCTACGAAAAGATGTGCTCCAATGAACTGGAGTTGGGCATGGACAAACCCAGGGTTTTTTGCTGGAATCCCCTGAGTTGGAGACCACTCAGGAGAAGACCGTTTTTCCAGCAGGCGGGAAAGAGGCTGGCGAAGGTAAGCTCTCCCTAGGATGATAAGGCTGCCCAACACCTGGTGAAGGTTGGCTTGCCTTCATAAGGGAAGGTTTCCCAACACCTGGAGGCCTATCTCCGGGCAGCTCAATCCGTTTCCCTTCTGTCTGAGCGAACCCAGCTCAAAGATCAATGTCATGAACTGCCCTTGAGATTGAATCAAAGCTATTCCCAGAGTTAAACCCAGAGTGATCACCCAACAAGTCAATCTGATGTCTGATGAGTGCTTGTCAGCAAATGAACACGTCCGGCCACAGAAGCAGAATGAACCTTGGGGCGAGAAAGTGACGAGGTCAAGAAAGCCAAGTGCGCAATGGACTCTTTCGGTCCTTGACCTATGGAGTCTCGAGGGGGAAGATAAAAATAAACTCTGTGGCGGATGTATTCCTCCATTGCACCCCCAACAGCATGACCTTCTGTAACCTTTCCAGCGGTGGCTGGCGCTGTTCTGCTAAGGGAAGCAACAGAGGCGCCCAGCATGTAGGGTTGTTCCATAGTCAAATGAGTGTCACTTATGCTAGACAGACCTCCAGGGTAAGCCGACTGAACAGTATTAATACGGCGAAGTCGGGAAGACTGAGTACGATGGTGCGGTTTCTTCCCTTTCAAGGATGACCTTCAAAGGAGAAGACTCCCTCTTAGCCTTCTTCTTCTGTTGCCTGTTAAACCTCATTCAATGGAAGGGGGATCACTCCCGACACCCCTAGCATGGAGACTCCCATGTGCAAGAGTAACCCCTACATGTAGGGCAGAGACCGTAAGGATCTGTCTCCTCTGCCGACATGAAAGTGCTGCAACGGCTGCCTTCGTTGCCAGTACAGACCCGCATGAATAAGATCGTTACGGGTAGTCACATATGTAAAAAGAAAATGATTAGAAAGAAAACTTTGAGCTTTTTTTATGCCAGTTATATTGGGGAAACTTTTATTTGGTTTTAGCTGGGGAGTAAGATGTCTCCACTTCGAGCCAAAATAAAAAGTGACTTGTTTACTAATGGTGGTATGTGCGGGGTGGCTGGTCTGCTGCTGTTAGGAGGGGGGTGGCTGGTCTGCTGCTGTTACGAGCGGGGTGGCTGGTCTTCTGCTGGCACGAGCGGGGTGGCTGGTCTGCTGCTGGTACGAGGGGAGGGCTGGTCTGCTGCTGGTACGAGGGGAAGGCAGGTCTGCTCCTAGTACGAGCGGGGTGGCTGGTCTGCTGCTGGTACGGGCGGGGTGGCTGGTCTGCTGCCGGTATGAATGCATTGGCTGGTCTGCTGCTGGTATGAATGCATTGGCTGGTCTATCCTCCTAATCATACCCCTACTATCTAATAGTGGGTAGTTACACTTCACAAAAGCTTTCAGGGGTGGTTTTAGCTAGCGCCAAAATAATATTCCTACATAAACAGTGGAAGGTTTGTATATAGCGCCAGAACAATCTGTGATTGAAAGATAAAAGTGATAGTAACTGCTGATTTTTTCCACAAGAAGCATTTTTGTTAAGTGAAATGGCTTAATGTTAAACAAGATCTATTATGTGGTAAGGGGTGTATGTAGTTCATAGGGACAGGCATATTTTTTTTTTTTTTCATTACTTAAAAGTCAATTTCACTTATAGGTAGGCTGTTGTTTATCTAGGTCTGAAATACTATATGAAGTTAGTTTTGTGATTTAAGAAATGACAAATTCGTAGATAATTTGTATTTTTCCTAACTATACAAACCTTAGCTATTTACATGGGGTAATTACTTCGGCATAGCTGAATGACGAGCCATAAAAGTTTTAACGAGGGTTTAAAACCCCGCCGCTAGTTAGCGGGGGGTAGGCAGGGGTAGCTATAGTTAGGAAAAATACAAATTATCTACGAATTTGTCATTTGTTCCGTAACTGATATACAAACCACGCTATTTACATGTGGTGACTTAACCCTTAGGAAGGGCGGTAAGTCCCCTGCCATACTGGCTTTGGCTTGCCCGGGGACCCCAAATTCAAGTGTGTAGGTACTCAAGAAGTAAGGGGTCCCTGCTCCTCGCTGGCAGCTGTGAAACTGCTGCGGCCTACGTAAGCTGTGTGTGAAGGTGAGAAGTGACTCGTCCTAGGAAGTTGACCTGGAGTTCTTCAGATGGAAATCTAGGCTAGGACTCTCCCAATACCACCTCGTCAGGGTATGGGGACATGACAGTATTACATCTTAATACTAGGAACACAAGAGAGCATGGTTTACCTGCAGAGGTTCGAGGTCAGCTGTGCAGAGAACCCAGGATGCTGCTTTCTCCAAGGGAGGAGAGGATGAAGAAAAGAATAAGGGCCAGGCAGATCTTTTCAATCACGCAGACTAAAACCGGGTAACAATGCCCTCAACCTTCTGCTACTTGTCCAATAAGGAGCCTGAGGTTAGACCAGCTGTTGTGCAGCCACCACAGGGCCGATAGAGAATGTATCGAGCCTCCTGTGTGTCACGTCTTGCAGGTAGTGGCCCGTGAAGGTGGTCTGACGCTTCCAAACCCCAGCTTGAAGGACCTGCATCACTGAAAAGTTCTTCTTGAAGACCAGGGACGTAGCTACGCCCCTGTCGTCATGCGCTCTAGGGCGATGTGACGGAGGAGGGTCAGGATTCAAGGCCAGATGTATCACCTTGCGAATCCAGGCCAAGATGGTATTCCTGGTGACCCTCCTCTTCGTCTCCCCAGTGCTCACGAACAAGGCTCGCACCTGGGGACGAACTGCAGCTGTTCTTTTAAGATACAACCTCAGACTCCTAACTGGGCACAGTAGGAGATGGTCTGGGTCATCTGTTACAGAACGGAGACTCGACACCCAGAAGGAGTCGAACCTTGGGTCCGGCACTCCCGGGTTCTGAGTCTTGGCAACAAACTCAGGGACGAAGCTGAACGTTACCTCCCCCCATCCCCTTGAATGGGCGACGTCGTACGAGAGACCATGTAGCTCACTGACTCGCTTGGCTGAGGCCAAAGCTAGCAGGAAAACAGTCTTTCAGGTAAGGTGGCGATCAGAAGCCTGGCGTAATGGTTCGTAGGGAGGTCTCTTCAGAGACCTGAGGACTCGAACCACGTTCCATGGAGGAGGTCTCACTTCCAACTGAGGGCAGGTAAATTCATAACTCTGTATGAGAAGGGAAAGTTCCAACGAGGAAGAAATGTCCATTCCTTTAAGCCTGAAGGCAAGACTTAAGGCTGAGCGATAGCCTTTCACTGCCGAGACTGAAAGGCGCATTTCCTCCCGCAGATAAACGAGGAACTCCGCTATTGCTGGCATAGTGGCATCGAGGGGAGAGATACCCCTTCCACGACACTAACCACAGAAAACTCGCCCCTTTGCCTGGTAGACTCATGCGGATGACTTGCGCAGGTGGCCAGACATCCTGTTCGCAACTAGTTGCGAAAATCCTCTCTCTGTGAGGAGATGGTGGATAGTCTCCAGGCGTAAAGCCGAAGCGAAGCCACGGCTTTGTGGTAGATGTTGGAGTGTGGTTGTTTGAGTAGCTCGTGACGTGGAGGGAGCTCCCTCAAAACCTCCGTGAGGAGTTGCAGAAGGTCTGGGAACCATTCTGCGTGATGCCATAGCGGAGCTATCAGGGTCATCGAGAGATTGACCGATATTCTGGTCTTGTTGAGTACCCTCCTCATCAGACAGAATGGGGGAAAGGCGTACACATCGACGTTGTCTCACCGTTGTTGGAAGGCATCCTACCAGAGAGCCTTGGGGTCCGGGACCGGGAAGCAGTACAGCGGGAGCTCGTAATTCAGCGCTGTAGCGAACAGGTCCACCGTCGGGGAACCCCACAAAGTCAGGACTTTGTTGGCTATCTGAGGATCTAAAGACCACTCGGTACTCATTATCTGCGTCGCTCTGCTCAGACTGTCGGCGAGCACATTCCTTTTGCCTGGAATGAAGCCAGCCGCTAGTGAGATCGAGTGGACTTTGGACCATCTCAGGATCTCTACTGCAAGATGGGATAGCTGTTCTGAAAAGGTACCTCCCTGCTTGTTGATATAAGCCACCACCGTGGTGTTGTCACTCATCACCACCACAGAGTGGCCCGCCAGGACTTGGTGGAACTTCTGAAGTGCCAGGAACACGGCCTTCATTTCCAGCAGGTTTATGTGAAGGTACTTTTCTGATTCTGACCACAGGCCTGAGGTCCTGTGGTTCAGAACATGGGCCCCCCCACCCTTTGTTTGATGCGTCCAAGAACAGCATCAAATCCGGGGGGGGGGATGAGAAGATCCACACCCTTTCGTAGGTTCTCGTCCGCCACCCACCACTGAAGGTCCGTCCGTTCCGCAGGACCCATAGGGATCAAAGTGTCCAGGGAGTCGTGGCCTTGACTCCACCGGGACTTGAGTCGCCACTGGAGAGATCTTATTCTGAGGCGACCGTTGGGAACGAGACGGGTCAGAGAGGATTGATTGATTGATTGAAAGTTTTCTGGCATCCTGACATCTAAGGTCATAGACGCCGATAGCATTTACTATATATGAAAAATAAAAGAGAATTCAATTAAAACCATAAAAATTAAGAAGTCATTACAATAGTTAAATAGTTTTCAGAGGACCTGCTTCTGAAATAAATCTAAAAATTCCGCTCGCATAGTAGGACACATCATGTCCAAGAATCTTGGCAAGGATGAACCTGCCATCCTCACCTCGAGCCTCAAACAGATATCTATTTCTTAAGTTAATAAAATTAGGGCATTCGGTCAATAAATGCCTCACTGTTAAAGGTACTAAACAGTCCTCGCAATACGGTTGGTGTTGACCCTTCAGCAGAAACTCGTGTGTCAACTATGTGTGACCAATACGGAGACGACAAAGAGTCGTCTCCCATTTTCGGGGTATCGTGTTACACCTCCAAGGTGATATGATATTTGTTACTTCCCTCATTTTATTGCCATCTTGACTATCCCAGTGCTGTTGCCATTTATCACAAACCAATTTCTTGATGTAAGGTAGGAAATCATTACAGGGAATGGGATACCTCCTTGGTAGCAACTCGGATGCCGCATTCTTCGCCAGTAAATCTGCCTTTTCATTCCCAGACACACCTACATGTGCTGGAACCCAACAAAATCGAACTGTTATACCTCTCTGTTCAATAATAAAAAGCCATTCTAAAATCTTTAAAACTAGAGGGTTACTAGAATTAAAAACTTCTAAAGCTTGAAGAACACTCCTTGCATCACTAAAAATTTTAAAATTACCTTCCTTCTCCAACGCTATTTTCTCAATAGCGGTTAATATGCCATACAGTTCGGCAGTAAATATGGAAGCTGTTAGAAGAAGTGCACCTCTACAATTAAAATCATTACTATGTACTCCAAATCCAACGCCAGCATCAGATTTGGAGCCATCAGTATATATAAAAGTCGATCCCCTATGTTCTTCAATATGTTCCATAAAAAGAGACCTGGATTCTACGTCAGTCATATTCTTCTTAACTCCAATAAAGTATCTACAAAAAGATATGTCAGGTAATTTCCATGGAGGCGTTGATGATACCTTGAATGGAAGCACCTTAATTCTAATTATATCCAGATTGTTTAATAATTGTTTAACCCAAAACCCAAAAGGTTGAGGAGATTTTGGGTGCAACTCAAAGTAGGTTGAGTGCCTTACAAGGCTTGCAGTCTGGAAGGCTGAAAAATCAGGGAGTCTTTGCAATCTAAACCAATACCGAATAATAGAGGACATTCGGTAAAGGTCTAGAGGCAACTCCCCAGCATCAACAAGGAGACTTGTGATAGGGGAGGTTCTAAAGGCTCCTGTGGACAATCTTATACTAGCATGATGTATAGAATCTAATATTTTTAACCGGCTTGGGGTTGCTGAGGAGTATATTTCACATCCATAACTAATTTTGGAAAAAATCAAGGCCTTGTATAATTTTAAAATTGTATTGCGGTCTGCCCCCCATGATGTATGGGACAATACTTTTAAAAGATTCATAGCTTCAAGACATTTAGCTTTTAATGCTTTCAAGTGAGAAACCCATGTAAGCCTACAATCATATATCAACCCTAAAAATTTAGCTTCACTTGCACATGGGATCCGTTGACCTTTGATGTATATATCTGGGTCTGGATGTACTCCCCGGATATGACAGAAATGGACAATTGTAGTTTTACTTGTCGAGAACTTAAATCCATTCATATCGGCCCAATGGATAATTTTATCAATAGAGAGTTGTATTTTTCTCTCAACCATTGCCATTCTAGTCCCTGCAAATGATATGGAGAGATCATCCACAAATAATGTGGAGAGAACATCCCGGGGAATGACTGAGGATATCCCATTAATTGCTAATGCAAAAAGGGTTACACTCAGCACACTACCCTGAGGAACTCCTCATTCCTGGAATTTATTCTCTGATTGAGTTTCCCCCACTCTCACTTGAAAAACTCTATGTGAAAGAAATGACTGAATAAATACTGGCAGCTCTCCTCTTAATCCAAACTCATGAATTCTTTTAAGTCTACCATATCTCCATGTGGTATCATATGCCTTTTCAAGATCAAAAAAGACTGTCACGTGGTGCTGTTTGGAAGCGAACGCTTCACAAATGGAGGACTCAAGTTGTATCAGCACATCAGTCGTTGAGTGCATTTTTCTGAATCCACATTGAATGGGTGATAAAATACCCTTCTTTTCAAGGTACCATATCAGTCTTACATTGACCATCTTTTCCATGATTTTGCACAAACAAGATGTCAATGCAATTGGCCTATAATTTGCTGCTAAAAGCTTGTCCTTACCGGGTTTTAAAAAGGCTAGAATAATGGCTAGTTCGTAAACACTTGGATAAATATGATCATGCCATATTCTATTAAAAATGCTTAAAATAAATAACTTTGTATTAAAATGTATGTGTTTAATCATTGCATATGGAATTCCATCGGGTCCAGGGGCTGTATCGTTACACGTAGCAAGAGCAGAATCAAATTATCTTTCAGTAAAAGGAGAATTATATGACTCTTGCTTTCTTGTTGCAAAATTTAAAACTTTCTTTTCTTCAATGATCCTATAGTGATGACCAGGAGCTGCTTCACACTTGCACAATATATTTGAAAAATGGTCAGCCAGGGCATTGCTAACTTCGATTGCTCGTCATATACTGGCCATTTACCTTTAACACTGGTGGTGGGTTTGGGGTGAATTTGCCTGCTATCTTTTTGACTTTCCTCCACACAGATGAAGTTGGTGTTCTACTGTTAATGGAGGAAACAAATGACATCCAAGACTGGCGCCTAGCTTCTTTCATGGCACGACGGAACTGTGCTCTACATTTCTTGTATATGACTAAATTCTCCTCAGTACGGCCCATGCGCAATCGAGTTAAAACTTTCTTGTGGCTCTGTGCACGGCAGTTAGTTCAAATGACCACCAGGGGACTGGTCGTCGTCTGAATATCCCTGTTGTTTTGGGAATGGAATTTACTCCTGCTGTATGAAGAGTTCCATTGAGTAAGTCTATGGCATCATCAACACTTTCAAACTGTTCTGCAATTCCTTCAATTTCACTTAGCTCCCGAAATCTATCCCAGTCCGCCTTATCAAGATTCTATCGAGGCGATCTCTGTAAAGGTGGACCATTGTTGGTGTTTATAATGATTGGTGCATGATCACTAGTATGCCAATCATCTAATGTTCTCCAATTAAAATCGAGAAGACAGAGCTTGCAACTGATAGGTCAATGCAGGACAAGGTACCTGTCTGTACATGAAAATGTGTGGGCTCTCCTGTATTGAGGAGTCCGACATCTTCATTCTCCAAAATTGACGATATAATATTACCCCTTACATTTGCCAAAACATCACCCCATAAAGGATGTCTACCATTAAGATCTCCTAGTAAGAGAAAGGGTTGTGGGAGTTGTTTAATCACTTCTAGTATATTATCGTATGAGATGTTATCATTTGGAGGCAAGTAAAGAGAACAGATTGTGTATTTTCTCCCTATATCAATCTGTACAGCCACTGCCTGCAGAGGGGTACAGATAGACAAAGATATTTGGGGAACATCTCGACGAACGTATACAAGACTTCCCCCATGGCTCCCTGCTCGTTGATCATATGGTGTCCTATAGCTAACATACTCTCGAGGACAAGGAGTATTAGCATCGAGCTTGCTTTCTTGTAGACATACTGTTATAGGGGAGTACTCACGTATGAGGAGCTTAAGTTGTTCATATTTCGCCCTTAAACCCCGGCAATTCCATTGCAGAATGGAGGAAAAAACTATGGTTTATTTTTTGGAAGACACCTTAGATGAAGTCTTTCCATTGGCAATATTTGATCTAACAATATTTCCCGGAGGTAACTCTAGAGAGGATCTTGATATAGTGGGTTTTGTGTTTCTCTTTTTCTTTGTGTTCTTTTGATCTAATTGTTGAGGAGGATGGTGGACCTCAACTTGAATTTCTGATTGGTTCAATTTACCTTCTAGTTGATCAGAAACATCAGCTGACAAGATATCATATTCATTTGAAGTCGTGACTTTAATGTTTCTTATGGTAGGAGGCGAGAGAGATGGAGGTCTCTTCTCTTTTTCGATTAAAAGGTTGTGATCTGTCAGGTTTTTGCACCTTCCCCACTACAGGTTCACCACGTAAATTGGTTTCAAGTGGAACCTCCATCAGATCAGGCAAGGACACGGCCTGTGAGAGGTTTGTACTATTGTTTAAAATCGGAGTAGTTGGCTTTTGAATAATTTTCAGATCTTTAAGTATCCGTTTTGATTTTTATACAATTTCTGGATATAGATTTTCGATGGGACTTTCAACCTCTTTAACTACTTTCATTTGTTTCTTTATCTTAGAAGTAGAGATATAATTTTCGTCTGTGTGGTTTGGCAAGATTTTCTTCAGAACCATTGAAAAAGGTTACCCTGGTCTTATTTGCTTTTCAAGAGCTCTTTTACGAGCCTCTTTAAAAGTAACCCTTTCCATGGTCCTAATGGCCTGAATTTCCTTTTCAAAAATAAACTTTACACAACTTTTAGATGTAGCTGGGTGTGCTTCCCCACAATGTATGCAATTAGGGTTTTCTATGCATACTCCATGACTACTTTTTCCACAGTTGGCACAAACAGCTAGCTTATTGTTTAGTTTTTCCTTACATTTCTGGCTTAAATGGCCATACATTTGGCAATGATAACATCGCAATGGTGAAGGGATATATGGTTTTACCTTCAAAGATAGCCAACCAGCTTTTATAACATTTGGTAATCGGCATTGATCAAATGTTATAATCAGAGTAGCAAGAGGGATACGTTGTTCTCCGACTCTCTTTCTCATTCTGACTACTTTAACTACTCCTTGATTTTTCAGTTCATCCTCGATTTCTTTTTCCTCTATATCCAACAATTCTGGAGCATATATCACACCTCTACTCTGGTTGAAAGTAGGGTGCGAAACGCATTTTACGCTATGACCATTCAATGTTGTAAGTGTTTTAAACCTTTCACCTCGTAATGGGGACAGTGTCTCTATCAAGAGACTTCCATTTCCCAGCGGTAGAATTTTTGACTGCCCTCCACATAAAGTAACTATTTCCCTATTAGCTTTAAAAACATTTATACGCTCATTTCTTCTGTTTTCAAATTCCAAGATAATAAAATCTTCATAATTCACTACTTCATACTGACCAGGTAATACTTCTACTTTTCTATATCTTTCTGTACTGCCATCATTTTTCACTCTCTCTCTCTTCTTCTCTAGCGTTTTATTATTCACATGACGTGAATAAGGTTCCAACATTACAATGTTAGAACCCGAGTTGGAGCTGTCTGTACCGAGGTCCATGTTTGTATTTTCCAGGTCGTCAACAGAGGGGTGGGTTTTTTTGTTATGAGCAAGCCGGGTAATCCACCTCTTATCGGAGGATGTCAGTCCTCCTATCCCATGTGGCCCAACACGAGAAGAGGCTTCAGTGGGGACCAGTCCTCTATTAGAGAGGGGCTGCCTCTCTTAAGGTGGGCATACACTGGTCAGTGGGGGTAGTTAGCCCCTCCCACCGTCGACTCCAATGCCTGGCGTCACCCATTACCCGCAAATATGGGTGACTTAAAACCGGATCACTGGAGCCCGACTCTTAACAGACTTGGTCTGCACCCAATGGGGTCTGCCAGAGGGTGATGGCATCTAAATTGGCACAGATTGAGATGGAATGCAGTCCATCCCACACTGTGCCAAATCCAAAGCAGCATCCAAAGTATAATCGAACATTCCAAAGTCGTCAACAAGTTTAAGCCCAAAAGGAAGAGATGGGAGAAAAAAGAAATAATCAAAAGTAAAAGACAAAGTGCTGACTGATTTAGTTGGATCAACAGCTGGGCACCGAGGTCCAGTGGGAAGTAGTTCCCACTGTTCATTAGAGCCCAGCTGCTAATCCCTAAGCCCCCCTTCATCATTAAGGCTTCAGCATCTGGGGGGGGAGGGTCAGGGAGGAGAGGTGGCCGAGGAGATGAAGCCACGATTGGGCTGGGAGTTCTTCTCGATTGAGGAAAGGCCTCGCGACCTTCCTCAGCCTTGCTATCCTGTTGTCTGATGGGAAGGCTTTGTGGAGATTGGTGTCCATGACCATGCCTAGATATACCAGTTTCTGAGAGGGCTGCAGAGAGACTTCTCGAGATTTACCATGATCCCTAGAGCCTGGCAAACTTCGAGGAGCTTGTCTCGGTGGCTAAGAAGGGTTGCCTCCGAGTCCGCTAGGATCAGCCAGTCGTCCAGATAACGAAGGAGACGGATGCCAATCCTGTGAGCCCACGAAGAGGTGAGGGTGAATACTCTGGTGAACACCTGAGGGGCTGTGGAGAGACCGAAGCACAGCACCTTGAACTGGTAGATCTTGTTGTCTAGGCAGAATCTTAGGTACTTCCTTGAAGACGGATGGATTGGGATCTGGAAGTACGCGTCCTTCAGGTCCAGTGTACACATGAAGTCTTGTGGCCTCACCGCAAGTCTGACCGTGTCTGCTGTCTCCATGCTGAACGGAGTCTGCTTGACAAACCCGTTCAGGGTTGAGAGGTCGATGACTGGTCTCCAGCCTCCAGACGCCTTTCTCACAAGAAAGAGTCGACTGTAGAAGCCTGGGGACCCGTCTACGACCTCCTGGAGAGCGTCCTTCTTCAACATGGCCTGGACTTCTGCCCGAAGGGCTTGCCCTTTTGCCGATCCCATGGCAAAAGAGCTCAACGACACTGGATTCGCTGTCAGGGGAGGTAGAGAGGCTGTGAACGGGACGCGATAACCTAGAGTGATCACGGAGATTGTCCAGGCATCTGCCCCGAGTTGCTGCTACCTTGTCGCGCAACTTTGTAGGCATCCCCCACTGGTGGACATGCAGGGGGATTGCCAACCCTAGCGTTTACGGCCTCGGCTGTTACCTCTAGGGTTCTTGCCTCCCCTGGAGGACTTCTTGCTCCTTCTGCTCTTGGCAGGAAAGGGCTTAGACACCTTCGGCTTCGCTGCAGTAGTCTTCTTCGTGTCCTTAGCTGGACGGGGCTGTTGGGCCGCCGGAGGTTTGTAGGGCCTCGATGTCAGGGCCCTATGGATGAGGGAATCCTGGTTGGACTTCCTCCACCTCTCAGCGGTGAGCTCCACGTCCTTAGGCTCAAACAAACTCTTACCGAACACGGAAGAGTGTCTGAGCCTGCTAACCTCCGAACTGGGAACCTTCTGGTGGAACCTCTCGGCCACAGCGTCCTGACGTTTGAGAATCGTATTGGCCCACAAGCTCGAGACTTGGTGGGCCAGAAACTCAATGGTCCGTGTGCCCGAGAGTAAGAAAGTCTCCAGCGCCTTCCTGGTGCTTTCTTTGGAGAGGTCCTCGGACCGCACCAGGATGCCCAGACACCCCAGCCAGATGTCGAGCCACGAAGTTGCCTTCATGGCACACTTGGTGACCTTCTCCTGGCTCAAGATCTCAGTGGCTGAGAAGGACACGTGCCGGTTGGAGAGTCTCTCAAGAGGGACTCCCCTGTGAGTTCTTCCACAGAGTGGTGTAACGGAAGACTCAGACAAGACTCCTCAAGGATCTCGAAGTACCTCCTCTGATGGACTCGAGGAGGCGGGAGGAGCTTGTTACCGGCACTCAATCTGCTGGAGGAGGCAAGCTCAGAGAGCTGGCCCTCGACCTTGTCCCTGGCACTCTTCATCCCCTGAGACCAGGGCAAAGCTGCACTGGCCCTAGAGGGTTTCTGGGTGCCATAGACGCGGTCCAGGACCGTGTCCTTACCTTCACGAGGGGGAATCTCAGGGTCTGGGATCCCGTTGAGGTTCCTCATGAGGGTCAGGACTTGCCAGAAAGCGTGTTCTGACTCCTGGTGCTCTCCTCCTGGCAGCGAAGTCTCCCGTCCCCAGGGGGACACGTGGACATCCTCGGCGGCTCTAGAAGGTTCCTGCCTGATCCTTGCTGACGATTTGGGAATCGTCTTAGAGTCCTTAGGCTTCCTCCTGGGCGGGATACAGGAGTCGAGCAACGAAGGGGGCAGGCTCTTTTCCACCCCTGGACGAGAAGACTTCTCAGGGAGAGGCGGCGCTTCCCCCATTGGTGCGATGGGGGAACGGTCCAGCTCATCCGACTCTCCTGAGGATGGGAAATCCTCATCCGCAGGGGAGGGAGAGAAAGTCTGGGGAGGAGAAGGAGCCTTGCGCAAGGACATGCGAGGAGACAATATAGGCCTTGGAGGAGTTTCCACGAGAGAGACTCCTCTCTTCCTCTTCAGGGGGGAGGAAGCTGCCACTGGTTTGTGACCCCGTCAAAGAGGGCGGGCTTAATCGCCTGCACAAGAGCTATGACTAGGGTGCCGAACCAGGGCTGCTGGCTGACAGTCGAGCTGTCAGACACTCCCTCTGGAGGGAAGGGGATCGTACGATCCCTGGGAGGAGTCGACAAATGCAGGTTCGCCTGTGGGGCTGAAAGGAAAGAGTCCCTAGACCTGTCCGGAAACCGCCCCTCCTCCGGCGAGCGCGCT
Organism: Palaemon carinicauda; assembly: GCF_036898095.1. NCBI lineage: Eukaryota > Metazoa > Arthropoda > Malacostraca > Decapoda > Palaemonidae > Palaemon > Palaemon carinicauda. The sequence continues at coordinate 6,097,807 of NC_090761.1, forward strand.
GGTCTGCGCTTGCGGGGAGGGGAACGAGACGAAGACCTGTCCGCCTGGCGGCGCTCGCGCTGGGGGTCGCGTGACGGGCCCTGGTAGGGTCGCGCGACACAGGAATCTCGCGCGCGTGTATCAGAGTGGGCGAGGGTGCGATGGTGCGCAGGCAAGGACACAGGAGCGAGAGAGCGAGAGAGCGATGGCGCGCTGGCGATGGAGCGGGAGCGCGCAGCAGCTGAAGCGGGCGCGGGAGCGCGCAGCAGCTGAAGCGGGCGCGCGTAGGAGATGGCGAGGGCGTGTGGCGCGCAGGAACCGGAACGGGAGCCGGCGGACACGAGGGCGCGCAGCATCCTGATGCAGCCCCGGGGGGCGCGAGATAACGGGGGCGCCTGAGAGCGTGTCCGGGAGAACCGGGCGAGGGCGCATGAGCGCTGGTGCATGATCACGTGAGGCAAGGATGGTGCGTTGGCGCTGGTCCGATAGGACCGAGATGCTCGCCTGTGGGCGAGCTGGGCGCGCCGGCGATCGTGGGCGCACATGGCGCTCATCAGGATGTGGCCGCACTGGGGTGCGCTGCTGCGGCGGCCGCACGGTTGGATGAGAGCGCAAAGGTGTGAGCTGGAGGGTTCCGTTAGCCCCTAGATGACAGGCGCCCCGCGTGACAGGAACGGGGCGCGCGGCTGAAGCGTGTGCAGGATCACGCGGTCTGGAAGGAGAGCCCAGGGGCGGCCGTGAGTGCCCGTGCGCTAGCTTGGGAGCCTCCTGGGCGACGGGCTGAGATGTTGAAGAGCGTTGGCGCGTTGGCGAGCGCGTGAGCGCTAGATCTGGAACCGTGCGTGGGTGCGTGTCGCGCGTCTCTCCAGACGGGCGCAGCGAGTCCAGAGGAACCTGTGGGTGCCTGTGCGCCAGCGAAGGAACCTCTTGGACTGCGCGCGACGAGGCGGGAACCGGGAGACGCTGGGGCGCCGGTGGGCGCGTGTACGCAGGCGAGCGCTGGCACGCTGTAACAGGAACTGCTGGAGGGCACCGGGGCGCAGAAGGGCGTGGGCGCGAAGGGGAACCCTGGCGCGTAGCAGGAACGGTGGCGCGCACGCGCGTGGGTGAGCGCCGTGGTGCTAAGTCAGGAACAGCGGCAACAGCAGGCACAGCGATGACGGCAGCAGAAGGGCGCACAGGAAGAACCTGGCGCTTGAGGGCGAGAGGCGCGGTTTTGCGTTCTAGACCCTTCAGCCCCGAAGGGCCCGGAGACTGCGCAGCGGCAGGATCAGGTGGCGCGTCACGCGCATCAGGAACATTAGAGGTTGACGGCAACTCAGCAGGTCTGGGAGACTGGTCACTGTCCCGGAGGACGACCATCACCCGAAGGTGATCGCGAACGATCCCCGGAGAGGTCTAGGGTGGTAGCTGGCAGGATCGGTGAACGGCGAGTCGTCTCCTCCGCAGAGGACTGTGGCGACGACGAGCCGAAGAGGCGCCTCCTAACCCCCTTGTGAGAGGAAGGAAGGCCTCTACGGCAAAGGGGACGAACCTTCCTCCTTATACGCCCACGAGGGGCCGTGGGATCAGCAAGCTGACCATCAAGGGGCCTCCGAAAAGGAGTCTCTGTAAGTGAACTCCCCCGAGGGGGAGAATCACCGGCAGGAGAGACCGTGGGACTTCGATCCTCCCTCGAAGGGTGTTCGGAGGGGGAGTCTAAGCCATCAGCTACCTCGGCCACAGGAACGGGGGTTTGACTTGACCCACGAGATGACTCCGTCACAACAACGTCAACCACAGACAGGATCTATCCCTGATGTAGTTGGCGATTGTTTGACTGCTGCCCCAAGTTTGATCATGTCAAACAGGGCTTCCTTGGAGGGCGAACCCTGCAGCCCCAAGGAAGCCCAAAGCTGAAACAAATCATGATTAGACATCAAATCCTCCTCCGGGGGAGGAGGGGCAGCCGCCTAGCTATGGGAGGCAACTACCTCTCCCGCACTCTGGGATCGGTCAACAGCAAAGCAGTCTACGCTACCACTCGCCGGCCTCTCGGAAGATACCTCTCGAGGGGGAACTTCGGAGGAGGAAAGAGCAACGGAAGAAGTAGTCCTGGAATTTTCTCTCTTCAGAGAAGCCTCTGAAGGAGCCGGGCAAACCTCTCCCACTGGGAGGTAGACCACTCCCTACATTTAATACATACATTATCACTATCACACTGCTGGCCCCTACAGTGATGACATAAGGTGTGGGGATCGGTGTCGACCGCCGACATAAAGGTCCCACAAGGACGGCCGGGAAGTCCAGGGCAAGTACGCATTGGTAGTAGAGGCCAACTTCAAGCACACTGAAAAAGAGAAAGCAAAAATAGATTAATATGGCAGTCAAAGCGAGGGAGAGCGCAGACAGGTCTGTTCTCTTCCCGAGCCAAAAGTAAAGTGAAGTATTCACCAGTGTGTGTGAGGGGGGGGGGGTAGCTAGCTACCCCTCCCTACCCCCCGCTAACTAGCGGCGGGGTAGTAAACCCTCGTTAAAACTTTTATGGCTCGTCATTCAGCTACGCCGAAGTAATTACCCCATGTAAATAGCGTGGTTTGTATTTCAGTTACGGAACAAATGTGATTCAATATTACCTTGCTAGGAGTGAAGCTGGTTGGGAAGCAAACATATGGTTGAAACTTTAGTCTTAGGGCAAATCAAGGCTATGGCTCACTAATAGGGGGCAGGGGGTCTTACAGGAGATGTGTAGGAAAACCCCACCTCATCGTTAAGAAGGTAAGGATACAGCTCCTAGGTTAGGTTAGGTGGGGAACATTAGGTTAGATGGTGTTCTAGTGTTTCTTCTCTTTTTAAAGAGTGGTTTTTGAGTCATAACTTTTGAAATTTTACATCCGATCTATCCCAAATGATCAACAAAGCTTCCAGTCGTAATATCAATATCAAGTCTATCCTGAGATGGGGGAAGCAATTTGAAAATTTTGTACTATTAGTTTTGTCCAAATTCAAATATCTTTTTTTTTACTTATATATTTCTTAGATGATTCTTACAAAAGTTACTTGAATCTTCCGCAAATTAAGGGTTACAGAAATATTTCCCAAGGACATGTTAACGCTACCTTGTTGTTTTTTTCCCAATGGATTTTTGTTTTTTGTCTTTGCATTGTAGGTAAAAAAGGCCTGATCGTCTTTTGTTTTTGGCTATGAATTACAGGTATGGTAAAAATGCTGAGACTTGATTGGTCACTTTGTTTCAAAATCCTTCTATTAACTACGAATTTGGAATTCATCCGTTCTAAAAAAGTGCGGTCAGTTGACAGCCATGGATTCCTTTGTTCAGATGTGCATTATTAGTAGTTTCTCATATTTTGAGGTTATTGGACAATTCATGGACATTACATGGGAACTCTAGAAGTAGTGAATAGGTTTCTATGTGAACATTCAGTGCTACCAACAAGTGTTAAATATCTCAAGTGTGGTAAGGGGACAGGGGCTATGTAAATAGACCCAACCACTCTATTTAGTTAGGTGGTTGCATTTAGGTTACAATTTTTCTTATGTTATACGTTTTCAACTAATGTTAGAGTGTTTAAGTTAGACAACTTTTATTTTTGGGCTCAAGCCATGACGTCCTGATGGAGGGTTCCTTCAGTAGCTTCCTGAGGGTATATATAACTACAGTAGATATTCCCAGAGAATTAAACTAAAGGTTTCACAGAATTCTAACTACTGGCGTGAGTAGCCTAAAGTTTTCCCTTTAGGATATCATATATCAACAGGGGACGCATGCTTGACATGCCACATGGCTATCTGCACCCCACATAGCGTTTACGCTTCTAGGGGGAAGGTGGCAAGTTATAGGAGGAGCCGTTGCAAAGTTATTCTCCTGTGTTACTGTTACTGTACCTCGTGACGTAAATAAAACGGCAGCCATAGCTGTCCGCCATCTTGACTAACGTCACATCCGCCCGCTCCATTCCTAATCTTGTAGCATTTCCTGCCAGTTGTGTTTTTCCCAGTGTTCGCTATTTTCAGCATTATGTCGCAATCTTCAGCCTCGCCTTCCTCTGGAAAGCTGAGTACCATACTCTTGTCTTGTATAAATAAGCTCCAGCCGTAAAGTAACGAATATTTCTCTTTAAATCTTGTGTTTTGTGGCGGAGCTGTGCCCCGACCGGAGGCGTCATGTTGAGACGCTGCTGTTCGCCTCGCATGCTTTATTTAGTTAGCCAGAACAGCGTTCCCGGTCTTTTAACTAATGACTATATTAGTTATTTAGTCTTCATTGCTAGGAATTAGTTATATTATGCCGTTAGTATTCGTTTTCGGCAATCATAGTTAGCCGAACCCTAAGCTAGCCTGCTGGCCGAGCCCCTAGGCTCTATAGCCTAAGCGATCATATTTACTTCTTGCATGATAGAATAAGCGTTCCTAGTGTTAAGTATGAAATGAAGATTCACGCATTTATACATACAAGATTCAATGATTACACATGTTTTTTCGCCTTCTGGGAAGTATATAAGGGGTTTCGATGATATTGGTAGTCGTCTCCCTCGCACCTAACCTATGCTAGGGCTTTTATATACTTCTTAATCCCCCCCCCCGGTTACCTGGCCCAAGGTAATCTCCTCCCTCTGAGGTAGCCTAGGCTACATCCTAGCCTCCCTATCCTCGATACATTCGAGTAGGTTAGGCTAGGACCCCTCTGTCCCTTCTCCTTGCCATAGGCTGCGCGCTTTGAGTTTGGGACAGAACCTCAGATTATCAGTCGTTCTCCTCCAACCCTCCTTCAGGGGAATGTACTCCCCTTCTGGTCCTTGTTGGAGAGCAAAGGAGGGAGGGCTTAGCCCTTACCCCTAGTCCACACTTGGTTGGGTTACGACCCTTCCTCCCTGTGGCCTAGCGACTTGTCCTACCCCTGCCTTTCCTGGCCTGGGAGACTAGTTCTCCTAGCCCAGGTTAGGCAGCCTAAGGGAGTTCTGTTTCTTTATAGTTTAGAACAGGACACAAGTGGTGTACCTACTCTGGGCTAACCTACCCTAGGCTGGAGAATGGACTCTTCCTACCTAGACAGGCTAGCCCTGAACAGAATCCCCTACCCATGGGTGTGCAGGTGGGGACTTCGTTCCCCCCCTACACTCCCCCTCAGGACCCTCTTCCCCCTCCCCACTCTATCCCTTTGGGTTGGCTAGCCATCACACCCGTCCACCCTTCTACAACTCCGCCGTGTGCCGGCGGATTGTAGATATGGCGTGGTCCCCTTGTTGGTTAGTCCGTACTGCTACGCTTCCCGCATATAGTCGAACTATGGGATAGCTATTGTCGGTCGGTCTGTCAGCGGGGGACCTTCCCTCCTGAGTGTTCTTCGGCCCTCCCTTGGGCCGCCATTGGCAACATAGCCGTCGACCGGCCTCTTGCCGCCGGATGAAAGGTCACACCCTCCCTTTCATTTGAACACTTCTTCCGGAGGTAGAGGGGGTTGGGTACTGAGTTACCCTCCCCCCCTTTCCCTCCTAGTCTTTCCCCCTCTCTCTACCGGCGCTTGCCGTCAGTGTCTCCGACATCCTACCTGTCTCATCGAATGCTGACAGTATCAGTATACCGCTGTCGGTTGGCTGCCGGCTGCCGGGGGCCGCCGGCTCGCCGGAAATCCCCCTGCCGGTACCAGTGTTGTGTGTCTTCGGTATCCTTGTCGGTATGCCGTTGCCCGTTGCTTGCCGTCTGTCGGAGCCGCCAACAAGCCGGCGATCTGCCATCACCCTATAGTGTCACCCTCTCTCCCTGCCACATAGACTGATGGCTTTGAAGGGTCCTTCCTCGATGGAGATCTGCCGGAGCTGGTCGGGCTGCTGGTATGCCGCCGGGCTGCCGGAGACACCCACATGTACCTTACAGTGGACAGTCACTCCTTCCTCCTGCCAGCCCAGTGCCGGCAGGGTTTATTGTGCAGCTATGGATAATAGCCAATACTCTTATGGTATAATATACCCTAACCTGAAAACTATTGTGTATAGTTGTACAGTAAAAAAACTTCCAGCATATTCTGTGCATCCATGTGCAGTTTCTTGCCGGGACATAATCCGTTAAGGGGGATTAGATTATCCCTCCTTCTCCTTATCTGAATGATTTCAGCTTTCCCCTCCCACCATTCCTAATTCTTTAGAGGAATACTAAGCTTGGCTCATCCACCATGGATGTTCCTCTTCCTCCCAGGGCACATACGGCCCTCTCGAATTAGTTACAGTGTGGGGTCACGGCAATTGGCTGGGCGGGATGCACGTATGTGTCTTCCCTACCTTCCTTTCTAGCTTACCTATCCTAAGCTTATACATAATGGAATCTTATATTATAAGTTATTAAACTTAGTCCTAATCTGAGGTTTAAGTAAGTCACGTTTGTATTGACTTTGAATTACTCATTTCCTCTTTCTTTACAGGAGGAGTATGTGAAGTGTGAGTGCGCCTTCTGCGGTGTTCGTCGCCCTGACTTTTACGGCCACAGGGCGTGCCGATCCCATGCCGGCTGTTCAATCTCGAAGGGGAATTTTCGTTATTGGGATCTGCAGGTCTGCACGGTATGCAAGAACCTGCTTGATGAGGCGTTTGACAACCCTCCGTCGGCGGAGGCTAGGGACAATGCCCAAGAGAAACTGCGCACCGTGGGTTTCAGAAAAACGCCACGGGGCCCTATCTCCCAAACGAAAAGATGAGAGCCATGCTCTTTCCCAAGGCGTCTGCAGATGGCATCATCCCCAAGGACGAGATCCCTTGCGTCCAACTGAAGGTCAAACCGGATGTTTCGGCCGCTCTCCAAGAGTGCCACCTCGACGAGGTGGAAAGGATGTCGGATGTCTCCGACGACACTAAAAGGATCCTCATGGAGGGTGGTCAGGAAGAAAAGGAGGATCTTGTGGAGACCTCTGATTCTGAGGGGGAGATAGCCCGTACACCCTCTGTGGTTTCTGTTGCGACTTCGGAGCCGGTCCCTTCTACGTCTGCCACTCCAGTACCTTCCCTGGCAGGCTCCCAGGATACCTTCCAGGCTTTGGTGGCATTCCTGGATGAGAGGCGCCGTCAGGGGCAGGCGCACCTCAAGAAGGAGATACTGGGCTTGAAGAAACAGCCCAAGGAGATCTCCGCCAAGGATCGCCCCCCCTGCTCAATGACCAATCCCTGGAGGCATGCAAAATTCATGCGTATTACTACTGGACGCATCTTTATCAGAGACAAACTAGGCGCCGTTCCCCTTGAAGAGGTGGAATTCTTCCGTAGTTTTGATGCCTACCCGGACTGCTTCGTCCGTCTGACATCTGATCCAGTCTCCAAGGAGGAGACCGAGCCGAAGGAGGTAATTGTGTTCGAGCACTCCAAGGCTCAGGCTCTTTTGGCTGGCTGCCTTAAGAGCAGGGGCTACACCAATTCCAAGGTGCCAGCCCTAAGCAAGAAACACCTGTCTTTTCTTGCTTCCCCCATCATGGTATTTCCCTTTGCTGAAAAGGCCTTGAACGTCGTGCTGAAGGCGGAGGAGGAAGGTAAACCCTGCCCTACATTGGAGGAATGTAGGCCACTCTCCCTCGCCCTACCTCCTGATGATAAGAGCTGGAAGGACATTCAGCTGACCTTCTCGGTTGGAAAGCTGGAGCCTGACGTCGCCGGACGTCAGTTTAATGAAAACCTTCCCAAGCTTACGGAATACCTTCTGCATCAGGAACTGGATACAAAAGAGAGGCTGGATGCTTCTCTGTCTCATCAGGTGATCCTTGAGACAATGGCAGGGGACACTCGCGTCCCAGGCGTGTACATGGTCCTCGCGAAGACCCACCTTGCCACCTTGTTGAAAGACTTATATAGCTCCATCAAGGCCCGGAGGGCATGTAGAGAGTTCGTGTTTGCGGACGCAACCGTTAAACACAAACCCCGGAAACTGATCTCCTCCAACATTTGGGGTAAATATCTCTTTCCTGTAGACCTTGTGAAAGAGATTGTGGACAGAGCCGCCACTGAGAATAGGAACCTTCTCAATAAGTGGGGCATGTCACGCAAGAGAAAATCTTCTCAGGATGAAGGCTCCCAACCTAAAAAGTCGTCGAACAAGTCACGACCCCAACAGCGTCAGGCCAAACGCCAGTTTTCGGCACCCGCTACTCCCCAAGTAGTGGCTCAGCCACAACAAACATTTCAGTTGGTCCCTCAGCCGGTGGTGTCCCAGTCACCAGTTTTCACCCCAGCCTATGAAAGGCAGACCACTACCTTTCGCCCCAGAGGTAGAGGTTCTGGCAGAGACTCCTCTCGACGTCCTTCCAGAGGGAGAGGAGGAAGGGGAGCAGGCGGCCGAGGTGGTAAACCCTCGTGAAACCAGAAGCAATGAAGTGCTTCCGGTGGGAGGAAGACTCCGCCACTTTCAGGATCGTTGGACCTTCGATCCTTGGGCACACAGCATCGTCAAGAAGGGACTAGGGTGGAATTGGATAAAACCACCTCCAATCTTCCACCAATTCTTCCAACCCTACACCCCCATCCTAGAAGAATATGTCCTAGAACTCTTGAACAAGAAGGTGATCAAGAGGGTAAAGTCCACCAGGTTCCAGGGAAGACGGTTTGGTGTTCCCAAGAAAGACTCAGACAAACTCAGTCATTTTCGACTTGTCCCCTCTCAACAAGTTCATTGCGAACAACAAATTCAAGATGCTGACTCTTCAACATATAAGAGCCCTACTGCCTCACAAGGCTTACACGGTCTCAATAGATCTGGCGGATGCCTATTGGCACACTCCAACGAATCACCAAGCTTCCTCCTACGTAGGATTCAGGCTTCAAAGAAGAAAGTACGCCTTCAGGGCTACGTCCTTCGGTCTCAACGTGGCTCCAAGAATCTTCACGAAGCTCGCAGACACGATCGTACACCAGCTACGCCTTCAAGGCGTCCAGGTGATGGCTTACCTAGACGATTGGCTTGTCTGGGCAACATCGTCAGAAGGATGCTTGCGTGCCTGCAGAAAGGTGACCCAATTCCTGGAACATCTGGGTTTCAAAATCAACACCAGAAAGTCTCGCCTGTCTCCAGCTCAGAAGTTTCAATGGTTGGGAATCCTTTGGAATCTTCATTCACACCGTCTTTCCATCCCTCTGAAGAAAAGGAAGGAAATAGCCGGATCTGTCAAGAGACTTCTCAAATCCAAATGGATTTCAAGATGACAGCAGGAGCGGGTACTCGGCTCCCTACAATTCGCTTCAGTGACAGACCCAGTGCTACGAGCACAGCTAAAGGATGCATCGGGAGTCTGGAGACGAAACGCATCCATCGCTCGAAGAGATCCCAAGAGACCCCTACCAACCAGGCTTCGCTCACTCCTCAAGCCATGGTCGGAGGCAAGGAACCTGAAAAGATCTGTTCCGCTTCAACCACCACCTCCATCTATCAACATCCACACGGATGCCTCGATAGAAGGATGGGGGGGGGGGTCACTCCCACCAGCGACAAGTTCAAGGAACGTGGTCTCCCCTATTCAAGATGTTTCACATCAACATCTTGGAGGCCATGGCGGTTCTTCTCACTCTGAAGAAACTATCCCCTCGTCCTTCGATCCACATCCGTCTAACTCTGGACAGCTCCATTGTGGTCAGATGTCTCAACCGTCAGGGCTCACGATAGCCCCAACTCAACCAAGTGCTGTTACCCATTTTCCACCTAGCGGACAGGAAGAAATGGTACTTGTCCGCAGTTCACCTACAAGGATTCCGCTACGTTACGGCGGACGCTCTATCGAAGACAAGCCCCATAGAGTTGGAATGGTCCCTAGACGCAAGATCATTCTCCTTCCTCTCCCGTCAAGTCCCGAAACTGCACATCGACCTCTTTGCGACGAGCGACAGCAATCAACTTCCTCTATACATGGCCCCATACGAGGACCCCAAAGCGGAAGCAGTGTACGCCATGTCCCTGGACTGGAACAGATGGTCCAAGATTTGCCTGTTCCCTCCACCCAATCTTCTGCTGAAAGTCCTCTCCAAACTGAGAACCTTCAAGGGAACAGCAGCCCTAGTGGCTCCCAAGTGGCCCCGGAGCAACTGGTTCCCTCTAGTTCTGGAGCTAGAGCCCAAGCTGATGCCTCTGCCGGGCCCAGTTCTCTCCCAGCAGGTGCAGAAGTCGACTGTCTTCGATTCATCACACAAAGTCCGAGACCTTCATTTCATGATTTTCTCTCCCTAGCTGTGAAGAAAAGGTTTGGAATCTTGAAGAAATGTTTAGACTTCCTAGAGGAATATAAAACAAAGTCTACCAGAAGGCAATATGAATCATCCTGGAAGAAGTGGGTGTTCTTTGTCAAGGCAAAAAATCCTGCAGAAATCTCCATAGATTTTTGTATGTCCTTTAATCACCTTCATGGACAAGGCTTAGCAGCCAACACGATTTCTACTTGCAAATCGGCCTTGACAAGACCACTACTGTACGCCTTCCAGATAGATCTGTCCAACGAAATCTTTAACAAACTTCCGAAGGCATGTACTAGACTCTGTCCTGCACCCCCACCGAGACCCATCTCCTGGTCTCTGGATAAGGTGCTCCACTTTGCCTCTAGCCTGGACAACGAATCTTGCCCTCTGAAAGACTTGACTCAAAAAGTGATTTTCCTTTTTGAAACAGTGAAATAGTGGCATTATCTAGAGAAGAGGGCCAGATAAAGTTCGCCGATACAGGGGAACTTACCCTCTTCTCCGACCCTACCTTTCTCGCAAAAAACGAACTCCCCACCAAGAGATGGGGACCTTGGATAATCTGCCCTCTGAAGGAAGATGTCTCTCTATGCCCAGTGGAGATTCTTAAGGTCTATCTTCAAAGAACTTCAGACTTTGGCGGAGGACAGATTTTTAAAGGAGAAACATTGGGCAGTGACCTGTCACTTAAACAACTAAAGGCAAAGATCACCTACTTTATTCGCAGAGCGGATCCTGACAGTACACCCGCAGGTCATGATCCTAGGAAAGTCGCCTCTTCCCTAAATTTTTTCCAAGCTATGGATTTCGAAAGCCTCCGTTCTTTCACAGGCTGGAAATCCTTGAGTGTGTTTTTTAAACATTATGAGAAGCAGGTGCACGAAGTTAAGAAATTCGTGGTAGCCACAGGTATTGTATTAAAACCTGCTGCTTAGTGCTGCGTAGAACAGTGAGTTATTTCGGGACTCTAACTCAATGGGTGCCTGTGTTGACCCTAGTGTGATACATAGTGATTTCAGGTGACAGTGTCACAAAAGACTGTTCTTCCACAAGGTGAAGTGACATAGACTCTAACACGTGTGCCACATGTTTATTGGACATGAAGTGTATTATGACTTTCAAAGACTCTAGTTCCCCTGGAAGTCATGTGTGTGTAGGCAAGTTCTTCTCTTTCAGATTCCACATCATTGTCTTTTTCAGTCCTTAGTCTATGTTTGCTAATCAATAATTTTGTTGTAAATTATTTACCTTATTTTATTGTATTGCAAATTTTCTTGAATAAAATAGAAAATTTCGTTATCATATGCGTCTTATTTTGCCCTTCCATATGGAATAAAATACTGTTACAGAGTTTTAATGCCCTAATTATTCTTTATTATATTCATGTATAATATTACTCCTGTCTGAGATATGCTCACCAAAGCAAGTGAAATAATGGTTCCTACCCAAATATTTAACTTTCCTGATCTGTCCACGAGACTGGCACAATCCTCGCCTCCAGGTGAGTTTATCTTCATCAGGGTACTTCGAGATGTTCCTCTTGTCCAAACAGAACCTCCCTGCCAGGGGGGCAGGAAGCCATGTCATAGTTTATGCCACTGGTAGTGACATGTAACGGAGATGTCACGGTCTCTAAGGTCATCAAACCAAAGGAATATTGTTTGAAGTAGAAGGCACTTTTGAAACGGGGAAAAACCATAATACACTAATTCTCTGGTACACTTCCATCAGGACGTCATTGATTGAGCCCAAAAAATGGATTTTAAGTGAAGCGAAAAATCTATTTTTGGGTGAGATGGCCATGACGTCCTGATGGACCAGCCCTATTGTTTCTATTCTGGCCAGTCAGGCCACTCCCTTTCTTATTGCATCATGGAGGATGACAGAAACGCTAGATAGGAATGAAGCGGGCGGATGTGACGTCAGTCAAGATGCCGGACAGCTATGGCTGCCGTTTGTTTACATCGCGAGGTACAGTAACAGTAACGCAGGAGGATAACTTTGCAACGGCGCCTCCTATAACTTGCCACCTTCCCCCTAGAAGCGTAAACGCTATGTGGGGTGCAGATAGCCATGTGGCGTGTCAAGCATACGTCCCCTGTTGATATACGATATCCTAAAGGGAAACCTTTAGGGTACTCCCGCCAAAAGTTAGAATTCTGTGAAACCTTTAGTTTAATTCTCTGGGAATATCTACTGTAGTCATATATACCCTCAGGAAGCTACTGAAGGAACCCTCCATCAGGAGGTCATAGCCATCTCACCCAAAAATAGATTTTTCGCTTCGCTCAAAATCCGTTTTGACATATGTTCTCCTAGGTTAAGTTAGGTGGGTGTGTTTTAGGCTAGACAGCTCTTATTTAACAATTTTTCTCCTAGGTTAGGTTAGAAGGATGTAATTACGTTTCATATCTAATATTAAGTTACAATTTTTTCTCCTAGGTTAGGTTAGGCGAGTGTGTTTAGGCTAGACACCTATTATTTCATAAGTTTTCTTCTAGGTTAGGTTAGGTGGTTGGTTTACGTCATACGGCTTCTCTTGTAATACCCATTTTCTGTATTCCCCTACCCAAAAATCCTGATTTACACTAAGAAGTCCCACTATTGTTATCATCAAGGGGCGTACTATTATTTGTGGCAGAAATAAAGGTCACATTCGTCAATAACATACTATTTAAGCTAGAATAAATATACATTTATGTCGAATATATGCGGTCAGTTGACAGCCATGGATTTCTTTGTTCAGATATGCATTATTAGTAGTTTTTCATATTTTGAGATTAGGCCTATTGGACAATTCATGGACATTACAAGGGAACTCTAGAAGTAGTAAATAAGTTTCTACGGGAACATTCAGTGCCACCAATAAGTGTTGAATATCTCAAGTGTGGTAAGGGGACAGGGGCTATGAAAATAGACCCAACCCCTATATTTGGTTAGGTGGTTGCCTTTATGTTATACATTTTCTACTAAAGTTAGGGTGTTTAAGTTAGACAGCTTTTATTTGACATATAATCTCCTAGGTTAGGTTAGGTGGGTGTGTTTTGGGTTAGACAGCACTTATTTAACAACTTTTCTCTTAGGTTAAGTAGGTGGGTTTTGGGATAGACAGCTCTTATTTAACAAGTTTTCTCCTAGGTTAGGTTAGAAGGATGAATTTAGGTTTGATAGCTAATATTACGTTCCAAGTTTACTCCTAGGTTAGGTTAGGGGAGCGTGTTTAGGCTGGACACCTATTATTTCATAAGTTTTCTCCTAGGTTAGGTTAGGTGGTTGGTTTATGTCATACGACTTCTCTTGTAATACCCATTTTCTGTATTCCCCTACCCAAAAATCCTAATTTCCACTAAGAAGCCCCACTATTATTATTATCAAGGGGCGTACTATTATTTGTGGCAGAAATAAAGGTCACATTCGTCAAAAACACACTATTCGAGCTAGAATAAATATACATTTATGTCGGATATCTAAGTTTGGTTGAAATTGTAATTTCCTAAATTAGGAAATATTTTGTTGCTAATGTTTTTAACTTCTGCAACACATTATTATAATGAGTTCATAGATATGCATTTGATAAAAGTTCTAGTGACATGTACATGCATAAAAAGGATTCCAATCCTATTCAGGAGAACGCCAGTGACAAAACCGAGAACTGTAAAAAACTTCCAGAGCTTTTAAAGAATAACGGTCCCATACGAACCTGGAAACTTTATTCTTCAAAATGATAAAACTGAGGCCCGCATTGTTAAAAAGGGATTTAGGGAAAAACAACCGCCGAGGAAATCAAGCAACAACATGATTGGTTGTCAACCAAACCTAACCTATTTGATTCATTTTGTTATGAAATTTCAAAATAATAGTTGTGCAATTACCTTCAACAGATTTAATTTTATATACAATATACAGGGTGTATGTATGATAGCAGCCACCAGTATGTATTATTATATCTAACCTAGAATATGGAAGTGTAAGGGGGATCGCAGCTTCACGATGCAATAAGAAATGGAGGAGCCTGACAGGCCAGAATAGAAACAATAGGGCTGGTCCATCAGGACGTCATGGCCATCTCACCCAAAAATAGATTTTTCGCTTCGCTCAAAAACCATTTTTTGGGCTCAAGCAATGACGTCCTGATGGAAGTGTACCAGAGAATTAGTGTACAATATCGTGGTTTTTCCCCGTTTCAAAAGTGCCTTCTACTTCAAACAATATTCCTTTGGTCTGATGACCTTAGAGACCGTGACATCTCCATTACATGTCACTACCAGTGGCATAAACTATGACATGGCTTCCTGCCCCCCCGGCAGGGAGCTCCCAATAAACTGTTGCTTATAATTCTCCATACTTTTTTATATATATTTCATGTTTATGGATTTTTTTACTTGCAAAATAAAGTATTTTTTCATTATTAGTAGTTTAATTTTCCTCGTTATATTCACCGGGTCCAAACTAGGACCTTTGATATACAAAAGGTCCAAACTGGGGCTCCTGTTCTTTAAAAGGTCCAAACTGGGACCCATATTCTTAAAAAGGGTAAAGTGGGACCTCTATTCTTCAAAAACTCCAAATTTCCCTTGTTGAATGTCATTAAGTGAAACTTTATGTCCAGATGATAACGAACAAGTTATCATAACTGTAAGCTTTCAACGGTCATTTCCTTGCGTAAATATTTTACGGTCATTCAAAGATTACTCTAGTAGTTAATCCGTCTTAAGATTGAATAGTATAGCAATATTATTCGAATAACTGAAAAATAAGGTATTATTTTATTTATGGACATTAATAATGTAGCGTATTTTAGCTTAGTTCACTATGTTAAGGAAGTGTTTTGTAGTAATTCTGTATAATATTATCTGTCGCAATTGCCTAGTTCTTATAAAAATCAAGAAAAACGTCAGCGAGTTCACCTGAAAAAGTTTAAGTCCAATGTTTTTCTTTTCATGGGCACGGCCAGCTCTGTAAATTGCATTCTACTAGGTAGAAGATTCGTAAATCTCATTCTAGTAGGTGGTAGATTTATCTTCTCAATGCGTACGCATAGAACCAATCTGTTTTGGTTGTTGGCTCCACCTTTCATGTTCTGTTATTGGAAGTAATTTTATGACGTCTTAATATTTGCCTTCTACACCAATCATCAGTACCCTGAGTTTGTTCATTTGTTTATTTGTTATCGGCAACCAATCAATTCACCTGTTTCATCTCTTGTAGCTTAAATCTTATTGGTTTCAGCCAATAACAAAGTTTTTGAAATTACGTCATACTTTTGACGTTTTGCCATTCAAAGACAGGTGCTTCAGGCCACTGTTTCGACAATTAGCCAATCTACAACTGCCATCTACAAACATACCCGATTCTCCAAAATACTATGGTTTGGTTGGTCCTCGTTAAAGAGATGATGACGTCAATTGTCACACTTTATGTAACTGGCTGTCAATTTATGACGTTTTCATTGTTAACCGATCAGAAAACAATACAGTTCTAACAGACAAAGGATTTTCTTTTCCGCCATCAATTTAAAAGTATGGATAGTGAAATTCAGTTGTGTGACTCTTTTGAGCTTGATTATTATTGGGTAATAGGCAAATATCATGGTGGTGCATATCCCGAACATGCAAAATATGCATATGATTTTTTCCGTCAACATTCTGTGTTACCTTTGAGTGTTCAGTGTCCTAAGTGTCATAAACCACTACTTTCTAGGGAAGATAAGGATATTTGGTATTGTAGTTCTACTGTGTTGATTACTAAAACAAAGAAACGCCGTCGATGTGGGTATCAAGTTTCAGATTATAAAGGTACCTTTTTAGATGGTACTCATCTTCCTGCTTGGAAACTATTTTAATCATTGGGTCAATAAATTGTGGAACCATCATACTGTACTAGATTATCTTAAAATTAGTAGAGCAACCAGTCTTGATTGGCGTAGTCTTTTTTGTTTTGTTGCTAAATATTATTCTGATAATCAAGAACCAATTGGGTGTGGGAGGCAAGGCCCCCACTTAAAAGGAGGGGGGGGGTGCCGAAGACCCGCCATCCAGGTGCAGATATATTCAGTAACAGGTTAGGTCAGAAAATTAAGGTTAGGTTAGTGCACAACTACAATGTGACGTGCAATAACTGGTCATATAGTGCCATTCTTTTGTGTAAAATTCTTGGCTCGGGTTTTCCCATTTCCAGTGTTTTTATATATTTCAAATTCAGTGTATGCCTGTATACCGGTCCATTTTTATATGTTTAAGTGTTATATTTAGGTTTTTTCCTCCAATTTGCCCTGTTTTTACCTACTCTGTTGATAAATTTGTATTGTATTACAGGGTGTGATTTCGAACAGAAAATATATGATTTCCTATAGTAAATAACGTGATTTAACCGAATTTGACCTTCATTTCAACCGGAATCAAACAGTTCAACCAATCCGTCTAACTTTAAGTTGACGAATTGGTTGATATTATTACGGATGAAATGAAGGTGAAAACCGGTTAAATCACGATATTTCCTATAGGAAAACATATATTTTCTGTTAAAATAGTTAAATATTATCACTGTTGACATATATGCTGTGTTAAAATATTTAAATATAGGCACTTGTTCAACGTTGTCACTTCTCTTACGAATGTACTAAGAACGATAACATTAGCCACGTTACCAATGATTCACAGTGCTACCAACGATGACGAATGGTACACAGAGTTACCAACGACACGATGACATTACTAGTGGTAGAAATGATAGATATTTCCATATGTATTTTAAATAATTTTTCCATATAACTATTACACAATATATAAAAAGTACAAAAAGGGCACAGAACCTAACAAACCCACCTAACCTGGCCTAGAAGTACCCCGGTCACAAAACACATATAATGACTATTGAGGAATAACTTACTTTTATGAAGAAAACGACGAAACTTGTGGGTCACGGGAGGGTGAGACTGACGGATTAACTCCTATGACTGGGATGTGGATGGATGGGGGGCATCGGGGTCCTGTGGGTCGAGGGGGTCCATTGTCTGTTGTTGTAAAGGAGGGTAAAGGTGACTGGCAGTAATGAAGAAGTGGTGCAGTAACGTATGTTCTGGATAGTAGTGGGTAAAAAAGAACCTGGAAAAATATTGCTTGAAATATTCAGTCTTCATTCCAGGTCTCTGAACCCACTCCTTCACTTCTCTCCAGAGACATTCTATATTTTGAGTATGGATGGTTGGGTCTAGGGGGTCAACGAAATGTTCCGAATGATTAATAGACTTATGGTCGTAACCAATTTCCAAAAGAGAGTTGTATGCAGCCCACTTATCACTGATAATAACACTACCAGGTTTGATATATTTCTGAATGAGGGGAATTAGAGTAGCAGAATCTCGTTTAGTAGAAAGGGGGGGAACTAAAGGGATAATGAAAAATTTCTTGGATTCACGTTCAATACCCCCAAAGACCCATATGGCACTTAACGGTCTACCACGGTTGTATTTAGCTTTACAGAAATGAGATTCGTCTATTTCAACTGTTACTCCATCACCACCAATCGCCTCTTGATTATCGAAGAAGTATTCGGTAACCTCGGAACAGAAACTTCTCCAATCGACACTAGTTTTCGAGGATATGTCGATACCATGCATGAGGGTCTCATGGTCCGAATGTTCATGCAAAAAGTGGTTTGCAAATAATATTATCTTCCATGGGGGTAGACGACTTTTCCCCAAAAATGTACCTTTATAGGCAGTAACGGTATAACCACAACAACATTTCTTCTTAGTTTTAGGTATGATGGATTCAGAATTACAATAAAACACGTGAATGTCTTTCCTATAAGATAAAAGAGAACGGCACTTGGGGCACTGTAAACGTTAAGGAATTACGTTGTGTGATTTAAGGAAATAATCAACATTGGCTGAAGAATCATAAAAATCACCATGGAATTTAGCCACTGCTTTTAGGTACAGAATACTGCAGCCGATACAAGTTTCTTTAACTTCCTCCATCGAAAAATACGAAAAAATAAATCTCACTTGAAATGACGCACACCTTACTAGGTCAAAGGTTACAACGGAAAAGGGATTGGAGGAAGGGGCATGAACAGACCACTCAAAGAGATAAAGGAAGGGGGAGTAGGGAAATATCTGTAGATAACACCCTTGTGTAAACTTTGAATAGGCATCGGTTGGTGATTGGTTAAAGAAAAAACAAAGGAGACTAGCGGGTAAACATGAATGAACTAAATAGGGAAACTAGTCCAGAGTAAGTATTTATGTGAAACAGAGTAGTGAAAAGGAAATAACAAAAGAAAAGAAATAAAAACAATATAGGAAGATAAAATGGAATGAATGATAAATATTGAATGGGAATATAAAATGAGATGATTTTACCGTGAATGAACTGGATAGGGGAACTAGTCCAGACCAAGTATTTATGTGAAACCGGGAAGAGAAAAGGAAATAACCAAAGAAATATACCCAATATAGGAAGATAAAATGGAATGTATGATAAATAATATTGAATGGGAATATAAAATGAGATGATAATACACTAATAAAAAGAGTAATGGGGGGGGGGAAGCTTCTGCGCAGGGGGAGTGATATTTGCGCAGACCGAAAACTGGTATGCACGAACGTACGTACAAATGGGTGCTAATGTTAGCATGGAATGCTAACATTTGATCTACATCAGACGTTGGCAGCACTGGTTACTGTATTTTTTCATGAAATGGCTCCTCCAAAGTTTATCCAGTTATACTGTTTTGTATTTTCCTCCGGTTATAATA